>NW_019174404.1:24088610-24148552 GCF_002260705.1 Seriola dumerili
AAGAGAAGATACAGGGCCGACTAATTTACGAAATCAAGGTCTAGTTTTCTACTCAGTGAAAAAAGTTTGCCAAGTGGCCTTGCGTCATGAGTGGGACATGCTGACAGCATGTGCCAGCTTGACAGTGACTTTCCTCATCACTAAAACCATCAGCTTTCCCCCTCGTCAGGTCCTCCAGAAACTGAACAAAGACTCTTGAACATCGAGATATTTGTCCTATTTTCCTCCTCTCCATTTCTTTCATTTTATGTCAGATTTTGCTGGTAGGATAAATCTGGTGCGTGGCGACTTCTCACTCACTCGGTTTTTCTCTCGGTCGCTTGTTCGCTCTCTCTCTCCCTCTTGCTTCTCTCTCTTCAGATCTGCATATACAAATTTAGGCTTCATGTTACATGAAAAAAATAGACAGTGAATAAAAATATGATGCGCGGAGAAAGTGCAAAAATGGAAACATTGTTATAATTTTCTATGGCCAGCAGCTGGCCACAGCCTGCTATATGACCGCTTTTGGCGGTTTGAGGAATAAATGCTCATAATCTTGTCTTTTTTATTTTAATACCTTCCTAGGCCTTTCAGAAACCAATCAAAAACATATATTTATGAAAAGTCATGGACTCAGAGACCTGTAGTTTTTCAATTAAACAAAGTTATTTACATAATAAAAACTCAACGGTCCGTCAGTACCGTCTGGCGGTTCTAGTGTTTAATGTACAATACCAGTTAACAGCAGTTAATTGGCATTGTACATTGAATAAAATATTAATGACTAGTACTTCAGCGTGCCGACTAGCATGGGTAGCAACGTTTAATGTCTGGGCAACGTCTGGGCTTCATTGTGTGCTGACAGGTCGCAGGTGGTGCGTGACAAATCAACATTCATACTCCTGTCATGCGCAACTCCTTGCAGTTATTCAACATTCTGCCCTCAGTGCTGCTGAGCACTGACCACAAAGGCTGCACCACCTAGCCCTCACTGATGGTTCTGTTTGGGGGCTCAGTCCACACGGACGCCCTCACCTCCTTTCACACAGGGAACAACTCTGAATCCATCACATCGACGCGGTATTTTATTGTGTGTCAGACACACGTTCATAGGTCACGTATTGACCAGAAATCAGTGTCAGACAATCTGTACTCTCAAAGTCAGGAGGCCTGTGATATTGGTAAGCTACAACAAGCTAACTGAAGGCAGTGTAAAAGAACTCGTCCTACTGAAGCATGCTTCAGGTGGCCTCTGGCATACATGAAGCTCTTTCTCCACGAGGCTGTGACAGTGACAGCCCTTGTTTATCCAGTGTGTGGAGCTGTTTTCTGAATGAACACAGATGCCCATATTCCTAACAGGGATGATGGAACAATGTCGGCCCCAGAGGCAACAGTGGCTCCATGGATGTTGTTTTTAACAATGAAACAACAAGAACTGATCTCCTCATTTAGCCAGGCGCACGTGTGTGTGTGTGTGGTGTGTTTGGTGGTGTTTTTAATTGGTATTTAGATGACAGCTGTTGGTGCTCAGATCATTTGTGTCCTGTTTTTTTTCACTGCATCTCTGCTTTTCCTCTCACAGATCATCAGCCCTTTCGTCCTCCTACCTACAGCCCCAGATCTCCCTCACTAAGTTCCCAGGCCCCCACGCTTTACCCACTGGCCTCCCCGCCAACCCTTCCCTCCACCCATCGGGACCTACCCGGCTCCACTCCCTGGTGTCCTAGTGACGGCTACCCGGGCCGAGGCCAACCGATCGATCACCCGTCCCATTAATCCCCTTTTGATGTGGGTGTAGCAGAGGCTGCAGTCCATGATGAAAGCACAGAGGGCTCCTGGTTACCTCCACTGTACAGTGTGCCGTGCCCACCGCTGGCTGACCCCACCAGAACCCCCGGGCACCACGTCCTACCAATCCCCCCGGGAGTCTCAGCCTACAGCTAGCCTGCCTTTGCACCTCCGCACCCTCATCACATGGGATGACACCTAAATTGGAAGTAGTGGTAACCTGCCGACCATCAACCGTCGGACACAATCAGCTCCCCCCTTCCGCTTCCACACCGGGATGCCCCCTGTCAGTGGACTGAGTCGGGGTAACAATGGATCGAGCATGAGAACATCACCCAGACAGCAGAAAAGTTTCAGATGTACATGTTTTAAAAATAGTTTAATAATCTGAACATTATTATACCTTTTCTGATGAAAGAAAACATTTCAGTGTTGTCAATGGAGCAGGTAACAGGAGGAAAGAAGGTGCTGGCTAAACAATCTGTTACTTTTTACACAAATGTGACAACATTGATGTGGGTTTGACTTCGACTTCACAGTGTTAAACAGAGAATGGAGGTACTGTCCTTCCTTTAGTCTCTCTTCTGTTTTGCACACACATAATAAAGACACATGTTGTTTTATCTTCCAGCTCAGATCATGTATGCTACGTTGTTGTTTTGCCTTTTGGTATTAATATTTTTCAGTCTGGATATTGTTGCGAGTTTTTAGGCACATTAAAGAAGACACTGGCAACTTTTTTTTTTTTTTTTACATTGCTTCAGCTTATATTTAAAAACAATCCATCAACAGTTTTGAGCGTCACACAGAAACTGCGTTGCTCGTCATCACTTTTTCTTGAAGGTGTTTTGATGATATTTTGTTGAATTGCTTTTTTGCTTATTTTTTTATTTTATTTTATCAATTATCAGCTTATTTGTAATGTAATCTGTGTTCACCCTTTTTTAAAAATGTCTGGATTTGAACTTTTTTACTTGTTTAGAGTGTAATAAACCACTAAGAAATAAAGACAAGTGTGAATTTCGGGTTTATGATGTTGTTTTCCTTACGCGACTTAACAGTAAACCGTTTTCTGTCTGAATCCAGCCCCAACAGCCCCGTAGAAGCAGCTGAATTAGAGCTTCCTTTATCTACTGAAATGTGTTTGTTCAACACTTTATACACTGGCGGGGTTCTAACATAGTAACTATGGCGAAATATGGTGCAAAAAG
The DNA here is from genome assembly GCF_002260705.1 of Seriola dumerili. Taxonomy (NCBI): domain Eukaryota; kingdom Metazoa; phylum Chordata; class Actinopteri; order Carangiformes; family Carangidae; genus Seriola; species Seriola dumerili. Next base: position 24,091,595 of record NW_019174404.1, read on the forward strand.
GTTTAGACACTAAAAGTGAAGTGATAATGTCATGAATACGTTTTATTTCTTTCAGTGAACTTCGTCAAAGTGCATGAAAGAGAAACTAGAATCACCTCCTCATGGTTTGTATCCTCCGCCACTCAGACTAGTTTCAGGATACATCCCTGTTATATCCAGACTCATACAATATGAGCCAGCTTGTGGTGAAGTTTTGGTCATAATGTACTAATGTGAAGTCTTTCAGTAATGGCTAAAAAGTGTTTTGTGAGGTCCACACCTGACCATGAACCTTTGACCTCAGACAGCAAAATCTAATTACTTCATTCCTTGATTCCAAGGTGAAAGTTGTATACCAAATTTGAGCCCAATTCCGTAAAAGGCGTTACTGAGATATCCAGTGGAGAATGGACATGACAGACGGACCGATGGACGGACAAACGCCATATGGCTCCTGGCTGTCACCGGCCAGAGGAAATAATAAGTAAATATAATATCCTAATTGAAAGCCAGTGGACCTGATTCATATGAACCTTTGAAACGCCAGGATGAATCTGGATCATGCTCTTTCATTTCTAATCATCTGTATGGGCAGCAGAATCCAGAACTTGGTTCTAAATCAATGAATGGTCCTTTCATCTTCTACTTCTACAATGTTGGGTGAGCCTGAGCTGTGTCCTTGGCTAGCATTTGGGACTGTAGTCGAACCTGCTGGGAGTGCCATCACTATTGAAGTGACGCGTGCATGCCTTCCTTGTCAGCCTGCTACCAGGTCATGCCTCCTCTTGACCTTTCTCATTAATTAAGGTGATTTACATACCCACAAAGCTGATGGTTTCCAGGGAGATTCAAGTCTCTCAAAACCACCAGACAATCGCTCCACCAGGTCCAGAGCTCACTTAGACACGTGCTGCCTCTCCGGCATGTTGATGTTTACTGAGGCTGCTGCCATGTGATTGGCTGATGAAATAGTTTGCATCAAACAACACAGGTGAACGGGTAATGTACAGTGATAAAGTGACTGCGACAGTGTGATATATCTGCTTTCGTGAATTGCTAATGTGTGTAAGAAGAGGCAGAAGAGGAAGTGTACTTAGTACTAACATGAAAGGTAATAAGAATGTGTACATAGGTGTAGCTGACATATGAGGGTACTTGTGTACGCAGTGTAACTGACAGCGTTTAGTCGTAAGCGGTGGATACATCACAACAAAACCGTTTATCTGGACAAAGTGATATGAAGTTGAACAGCCAGTAGCAGATTCAGAAAACGATGCAAATGTTTTGTGTGTATACTCTTAGTTCAAAACATAGTGCTAATCAAACATCGTACTTATGGAGTCTAGGCTCAACGTTTGGTAGAAGATGGTGGCTTTCATGTTGGCCGTTGCTCTCTCAATGACGGCACAGAGCTCGCCTTGAGCTTTGCTTTCTGTGGGCAATCTGCTAACATCTGTATCAAGAGTAGTCACTGTGGCGGCATCATGTTCAAACCACTTTGTTTGGCTCCTCCAACCTATCCCTTGGGTGCAGTAGCTAGTTGGCAGTGGTGATCTTCAACAGCAAGTGCTAGGTGAAAGGTTTGTGGGAGTGGTTCTCTTGAGGTGAGTGTTGAAGCTCTTGGTTCAAAATCACAATCAGTGATGCCCATGGCCATGTAGTCATATGACTGAGTAATCAGGGGCAGTTGGAGAGTAGGATCTCTTCTGGCTGAAGTGGTGGTTCTGGCTGTTGAAAACTGGCATCTCTCGCCTTGGAGCAACCTGGTGCAGTCCATTGAAGCGCTTTTGGTGAGGATTGTGTGTCAATGGTGGAAAGGTTGCTGTAGTGGGTGGCCTATGGACCTAGCGAACTGCATAGTGCTGAGGCCAGTTGTGTTGCTTTTCTAACTGAATCCTGGCCTTCTGCCATGATCTTTCACTTCAACTTTTAAGGCTGTTGGGGTTGCTTAGATTGACCTTAAAGGGGCCGTCAAGCCAGGGTTTGGTCCCACTTTCTCTTGCACCCCTTAATGTATCCATTCTCCTCGGACATATCCTCTGCGCTGTTCCTGGTGATGGCAGCCACTTTGCTTTTAAAGTGGCCATAGCTTGTTCTACTTCTCCCTGTGACTGAGGATGGTGTACACACACCCAAACTTCTGCTTTATCCTTAGCAATCTTTAACGTTATCTAGTTGGATTACTTATGTCCCTTTTGCTAGCACTATTAGCACTTGCAATTGAGTCCTTTTTTACACTGTTGTTTTGGTGGGACTACAAATCACCCCATACTGGTATCACGTAGTACTTGGAAGTGTTGCAGATCCTTGAGCCCAGCACTGGTAAATTGATGGGCTTTCTAGCAAAGCCCCTGTGGTAGACTTGCATATGTGTATTGTGGTGCTGTCCTTGATAAGTAAATACAAACAGGTGTTGTGAGTCTGGATGTAGTTGTGACAGCGAAAAAGATTATATACGGAGTCTGTCCCAATCCGCCGTTTTCTCTCTTCTCTTCCTGGGGGCCCATCTCCACGTGTGGTGGTTGTGGCGTGGCCGGTGCAGGTGTGGAGGAGCCCAATTGTGGTGTGGCTGTGCGCACCACCGGAGCGCTGTTTGCGTGTTGGCCATCGGGCGCACGCTCTTGCTTCAGTGTACAGGTTTGCAGATTACTGTGCGCCGTGCGGGGACCGGTGCTGCCCGACTGGAAGCCCCCTTGTTGTGGGTTTGTGCATCCTTCAGTGTGTTTGGACCAAGGCAGAAGTCGGGGAGTAACTCCGGCGCTTGGGCCTGCGTGGAGCTGGCGCCGGGTGAGGGCCATTTAGACGACTAATCACTGCCACCGCCGCGGCTCGCTGGACGCTGTTGGCTTCGATAGATTCGATCTGGCTTTTTTGACGTCTGTTTTATTGCCTGTGCTGATTATGTAATATATACCTGGTGTCCGGCGTGTAGATAAGCTGTGTCGGAGTGCGGCTGTTTTAGCAATGTCTCTTGGCCGCTGCTTTTGTTTATTGATGAATTACAATTATATTAGTTACTTTGAACATTGAATTTAATTCCATTTGATTTCTTTTGGTATTGCTTTTGTTTTTGCTTTGTTTGTTATTCTATTTGAGATCCAATTCTTTTTATATTGTTTTATTGATTAAGGTGATTATTCATTTGGAGCATCACTTCATTGAGTTTGATTTCTTTTGTAGATTCTTAATTGTTCTCTGTTATATTGTATTTGAAAAGTTTAAATTATCTTGTTATCACTTTATTGCTTATTGTTGTTTGGTGTGAGTGTGTTGTAGTTGTTAAGGTGTGGCCATTTTACTGTTCCTTTTCTCCCTGCAGACCAGACAGGTGCTGTGGGCGGTGACCCAATCCCTAGTGGCGGTTCTTCACGTTTTCAGTTTGTGTGTGTGCAGTGTCACGGGTGTTATTTTAGCTTCCTTTGGCCCCCGTATCTAACATTAGGTGCTATAGACAGCATATATGGGACTTTTTTTTTTTAAGTAATCATTGTTTAATAAAGAAAGTTTGTATTGTGAACACTGTCTCTTGCCCCGTGGTGATTTCGAACTTGTGTAGCCTTTAGCCTCCCTTTACAAAAATTTGTGATTACTTCCTGGGGTGAAATTCCCCAGGTGGCGTTGTTCGGCAACAAAAATTCATTACTCTATGACCGCCACTTTGCCACATTAGCATCAGCAATGGAATTGATAGCTCTACGGCTATGCACTAATCGATAATCATTATAGTGTGGCTTCTTGATTGAAAAAAATGGGAGTATTGCTGGGGCTTTTTGTCCCCCCCCCCCCGTTATGGTCTTCATTCTTTCTATAGCATGCAGCTTCAGTGGATATTGTTTTCTGTATGGCAACATAGCTCCTGGTTTAAGCTTGATCTGTCTATAGGTTGCGCTACTTTAATCCTGTCTAATCAGTCTTGTGTTTTGACCACACTTCTTGTGGCACCTGTTGTAACAGGATTTTATGTTCTGGTGTCAGTGGAATCATTGTAGGCATTCTTTCATTCATCATGAGCTTTTCTGCTACCCCTTCATCACATGCTCTTAATGATATTCTAATATATTGTTTTCCTGGTGAGATGTGGATGTACTTACTCTCCGTAAGTTTCCACTGTTGTATTTGTAATGCTGCTTTCACCATTGGACCGAGTTCATGTGATTCAAAGTGAAGGCCCACTAGCAGTGGGCCTTCACTTTTTCTTTCTTTGCTTTACTTAATTCATTCAGCTGTAGCTGTGTCAGCTTGTTGGCCAGGTGCCTGTTAGCATCTTCCTCCCTCTGTTTTTCCTTTCTATAGGTTTCCACATGGTGCACAACATGCTCAGAGAACAGAGACCAGTCCATTTTCATGAGGCCCACAACATTCTCCAAATGCTTTTCCACTTCTTTTGGCATGGCTTTCTTTGCCATTACTTTGAACAGAGCTTCTGTGGTGTTATTGATGTTCCAGGCACTTCCTGTTTCATCTCTCCATTTTCGTTGAAAAGCATGTAGGAACTTTGAAGGAGATTCAGCCTGTTTCAGTGTTCACTGGTCCATTTTTTCCAGATACTGCTTTCTCAGCTGGGCCCACACTATGGTGCAGTGTCCACCAAAACCCACACTGTCTGCTTTATTTCCATCCAACACCAATGGCAGGTCTGCTGCATTGAAGATGTCTTCTGTGTTTTCCTGCTATATGCATAAGCAGAGCTTTAATGCCACCTAGTGCTAGCGTTACTCCCTCTGTGCTTTCTTCCAGTGCAGTTATCCATTTATTTTCTCCTTCAGTGAGGTCTAGCAGCCTGTTAGCCAGCCCAACCATATCCATGAATGACCATGGCACATACTGGGTCTGTCCCTGTGCCTTAGTTATTATGGGGCACTTAAGTTTGTTGAAGTTTGTTTGTCCTCTTGCTCCCCTTCTTCCCTTCTGTATTCTGGCCATTGTTTTGAGGGGATTTCTCCTCCCACTCGTCTTCCACTTCTCAAGTACATGGGTGATGGTTCTGACATTTCTCTTATATGGTGTGTTTGGCGGTCTATTAAATCTGACAGTTTTTCCCTAACACTGTCTAATCGTTGACTTGTTTCAGCGGGGGATTCTTCTGATATCATGACACGGTTCAGATGCATCCTCACTCTCTGTGATTGGCCAGTTGATGCCTTATCCTTTAATCTCCTCCATAATTTCATTCCATGCAGCGTCTATCTTTCTCTGGTCCTCCTTTAGTGATTTTATCTGCTCCTCAAGTCAAGTGGTTTCCATCTATGCCTCTTGTGCTGTTCTAAGGATGTCTCTTACAGACTGGTTCATTTCCAATCTGCTTCCAGGTCTATTTTGTCCATTTGACGTTCCTGGCGTTTCCCTGTTTCCTGTTGTGTTCTTCTTGGGGTTACTGTCAATATTAGTTTACCTTTGAACTCTTTTCAATTGTTGCATTTTGGTTTCCCTGAATGTATAGTCCTCTAAGTCCTCATTCTCTGACACCTCAGCTCTTTCCACCACTTGCTGATACTGTCTTCTATCATCTCTGTCTCCCTCTGACCTTTCTTCTTCATCTTGGGATGTATCTCCCTCTGTCTCATCATTCTCAGTTTCTGTCGTTATTTCTTCGTTTGTCTTTAACTCTTCTGTCTTTATTCAAATGTATTTTTATTTTCCCTCTGTCATTTGCTTGTTCATTCCATGTCACTGTGAACTTCCCCTGCAGCTCACCTTTTATTTTCTGTTACTCATTTACTCATCTGTTAATCTTGTCACTGGAAACTGTCCTACTCCAGGCTTTCTGTTGGGAGAATTTGGTCGTGGTCTGCCAGGCCTGGTAAGGCAGTAGGCTGCTGTTTTTGTTTTTTTCATTTTTTCCTTCTCACACTTCTGCTCCTGTTTCTCTTCAATTTGTGTCTGTGTCTGTGTCTGCATGGCATAAGTCAGTGTATGTCTGTAACTTTCCTGTGTAAACCACAGCAGCACCTCTCTCTCTCTGGCTCGCTTGCCTTCTCTCTTACTGCTTGTATCTTTTGCTTTATAATGTTTTATGTTGGCTTCCACTTCATCGCAGCAGGCTCCTCTGAAGGTGCCTTCCTTTGGCCACTGTAATTTTCTTTAAGTGTGTTTATGCCACCTTTTCATACACAATTGGATCCGTTTCTCATGTTCTGGGTGTTGATTTATCACCAAATCCTCTGGTGCTGACACACCTCCATTAATCACTTTAACCCCCATATATCCTTATCTTCCGCTGTTTGATAGTGATCTGGGGATTTCTGGAGCTTTGTTTGACTCTTTTATCCTGATTAACACAAGTATTTTACCAGCATTACTGTCAGGCCTATTGTCTTTCCCTTATGGGGTTAAATTTGCTGAGTCAGTTCCCTGTTTTATCTCACTTCTTAAGACACACCTTTATAAAAATGCTTTTATTGTGTAATATCTTTTAATTCCATTTGCATTTCACTTTGATTTGTTTTGATGTTTGTACTTGATTCATGTGATTCTTTGTTATCTGTATTGAAAAATGCTATACAAATGGCAACATCTGACAAACATCTCCTTGGGTTTTAACAATGTATTGGAATCCGCTTGCCTTCCTCTTCACTCTACTGGGAATGACAGTGATACACAGCCGTGGGTCACTGCTACCCTGTTCTGCCTGCCAACTCCCTCCAGCACTCCCAGTGCTTGACTTAGAGAGATAGTGTCTGCCTCACAGCTGCTCTAGCACTCGCGCCAACGTTGCTACGGTGTACATCTGCTTATCACCTCCTCCCCCTGCATTCTAGGAAACTCCCTTTGCACTTGTGTTAGATTTAACAAGCTTTGTCACAGGTTTTGATTTATTTGCAGTTTGTCATACCAATGCTCAAGGCCCTCATTGTCTGCGCTCCAAACAGAAATGTGTCTTTATTCCCTATATCTTTATATTTCCTTCAGGTTCAAACAAAAACACCTCATCTTCACTATTACTATCTCCCTCATTCATCTATATTGGTCTCCCTTGGGATATGAACAGTTTAAATCACTATAAACATTGTTTTATTATCTACACAGGTACTATTTCATCTATCCTTAGCAGCACTATATACACTCTCTGGCCAGTGCCTCTGTCCCTCAACAGCAGCAACTCTCTCACTGTCCCGTAGGCCCCTTAGCGATGCATGCAAGCTCTTATCAGTCTTTCCCAGACTCAGTCCCATGCCAGTGCAGAGCTTCCCTTCCCTGGGATACCCCGGCAAACAGTCGAAATATTTTGGGGACGAAAAGCTTTATCAACATTGACTGTTTTATTTTTAGTCTTTCTTAGACTCTTTAGCTCCCTGCCCGTTCAGGCTCCCTCTTATCTGGAGAATCTTAGCTCTCAGCTGCGACGCAACAATGACGACAGGACGTATCGGCAGAGGCTACACCAGCTTTACTTTTCTTATTCTCTCTTACACTCTTTAGCTTTACACTCTCTACCTGTACAGACTCCCTCTTCTCTGAAGTATTTTTTTTCGCTCCCAGCTGGAATGCTACAGTTGGCTATTTATTTACTTCTTTTTCACAATTATGCCTCCAACTCTCAAGACAAATTCAAAACTTTTAACAACTTCACCACATTTGATCTGGTACGCCACTATTTCAACACGTGCTTTCTATTCTGCGAACAAACCATACTATTCTTATCCGTGTGTCTGTATAAGGCTGTTATTCACCCTGCTTGACGGCTTATCTCGCACAGAGGCTTGTAGTGATAACCACATCAACCCCCCACAAAACATAAGACAGGTTATAAGCCAGCCCCAGTGACTATTCACTGTTTTAGTACATTAGTCTTAGTGACTGTATGTAAATTTTTAATACTTTTTCATGTTTAATTTCTCATTTCCTTTCCAAAATTTTGACTAGGTTCTTCAGAGAAGAGACATTCTGATTTATCTCACCTGGGTGGAGACCTGCAGTCAGACACAATCAGAATTTGCACAAATTAAAAAGGCTCTGCTTACCTCTGAATTTTTGTGTCTGAGATACAGGCTGATTCTTTGAAGGCTTATGCAGTTCCTAACTCCACACACACACACATTCATTGACATACAGTTAATATCCATAAGGTGGAGATGTGTTTGTGTCTAAGTGTCTCGACAAGCTTTTTGGAGGCTCTGTGGTAGACAGCTCTACTGCCACACACAACAATATACACACACACATTGACAGACACACACAAACACCATCTTACTTTTTTGATATTCACCTTCAAAATAAGAGTCTCAACCAGGTAAAAAGAAACTTACTTGAGGTTCTGTTGGTCTCTACTGCTACACACACACACACACACACACACACACACACACATATATTGACAGAAATACACAAACACCATCTGCACAATTTGGATTAACCTTCAAAATAAAAGTCTCAACCATGTAGGAGGGAATTATTGGCTCTGTTGTCCAAAACCTTATGCAAATTATACTGCCAAACCCAGAAGCACAGACATTGACAGACAACATGGATACACTTTCAGAATAGGAGTCTCAAAAGAGTAAGAGGTAAGGTAGGTATTAAAAGTTCGACCTCAGAAGCTATTGTCTATATATTTATTTAAGGTAAACACAAGAAACTTGTGCTACAGAAAATGGACCAGACTCAGTGAATAGCTCCCTAAGCTTAACATCCTAAGTGCTATGATAACTATTAATTTAGCTATACAGACTAATGAGCAGTGATAACTAACATGTCTTTGGGGTCATCAGGTGGGAACCTCCTTTCACCAGTGTTTCATCTAGTTGGTATATGTATAGTCTATATAGTGGTATAGCTTTATTGCAGATCAACTTCTGTTAGGGCATGTACATGTGTGTATACATGTCTTGCTATGGTTGTGGGGACAAATTTAGTTTTGAAACCATCAGTGTGAGGATATTTTGACCAGTTGTAATAGATTCAAATGGCTTTTTTAGGGACACCTGCAATCACTGAGGTCAGAGTTAGGATAAGTCTTTACAACATGAATGAAACTGAAAGTAACATCCCATGTACAGATTGAAACGTGAGGAGTGAAGTACACGCACCAAGCGACAGGCACATTCAAAATTCCTCCAGGAATTTTCTAGTTCGTATTATTGTTTTTGTTGTAGTTACATTTTATTAGTTTATTAGTATTATTGATAACACCATTACCTATGGGTATAACCAGAGCCCTTGAATGATCTCACGTAGTTCCTGGAAGTTCGTAGTGGGAAATTTGAAAACGTACATATACAGACAGAACAGTCATCGTTGTTAATTAATGGTTGTTAAATTAAATAAATAATGATTTATTTATGTATGCATTATGTATGCGGACACGTGCATGTAGTTACATCACTGTGTTTATTAAGCAAAATTCAGTACTATTTCATGATTTACAGTCTATGTTTCAGGATAACAGCTAGTGTTACCTGTGTTGTTGACACTGTAAGGTTTAAGGCTAACCTTACAGTAGGTAAGGAGCATGATATTGTTGGGGAAGAGAAGAATATTTCATTTATATAATTCATATAACATTTCTTTAATTCATTGTAGTTTCAGTAATCCCATGATAGGTGAAAGCTAAGCAATGTTAATGACTAATGAAATCTTTTCTGACTTTCAGGTAGGACAGAAGGAGACTGTCAGTGATTGTTATAAAATCATTTAATAAATCTCTAATAAACACAGACAATGAATAACAAGTACGTTGTGCTCTTTCTGCTGTGCTGTCTTAACATACAGGCTGCACCATAATGAGGCTAACAACCAAATATATGTGAATACTGTATTTGATCTTTTTCACAAACAAAGAACAAACCATTACGGAGCTTAATATTTGGTTTATGAAAAATAAGGAACAGGGAAAGGCTTGTAAAACCCAGGGAGTTGAGACGCAGGTTGTGGTTGCTGTCTCACTGCAGGGAATCTTCAGGCTCCATTGAATCTCCCTTTGGCTCTTGTGCTGAAAAAGAGGGGAAAAACACAGAGGAGAAAGGGTTAGACACACCCATACATCTGAGAAGATTCTCAGTCATCCAGGTCATGGCTATCCAAGAAAAGTGGACGTAGTTGTTGATATTTGAAGATGTTTCACCTCTCATCCAAGAGGCCTCTTTAGCTCTGAACTTTGTTCTAGTGTTTAAAGCCAAGTCTAGTTGCCCTTGATTCAACCTTTATTGGACACCTCTGTATAGGTTTGGACAGGAAATTGCCTTGGGAGATTATTGAAGTTATGGAGCTTCATTTGTTGTGATCATCAACATCTTTTGCTGCTGATGTCAAACAACGTATGACAAGTGGCATGATTTACTGATGTTTTGTTAGTGAGTTTTTTATTTGTCAAGTATGTTTTAGCTTACTTATAGCTTACTAATATACACAAACAAGATTAGTCATATGATAAAGTAGTATAATACACTGCTCAAAAAAATTAAGGGAACACTTAAATCACACATCGGATCCTGATAAACAAATTACTAAAGTTAAACACTACATTGTACATTGTATTTGTTGAGAACAAAATGACACAACAAGGGTCAATGGAAACCAAAATCATCAACCCATTGAGGGCTGGATTCACAATCACACTGAAAGTGTCAGTAGTGTGTATGGACCCCGCATGCCCGTATAAACTCCCTACAACATCTGGGCATGCCCCTGATGAGTGGGCGGATGGTGTCTTTGGTGGTACTTGGCGGCATGGGATGAACCGATACATAACGTCCCATAGGGGCTCAGTTGGATTTAGGTCAGGGGAACGTGAGGGCCAGTCAAAAACATCAATGCCTTCGTCATCCAAGAACTGCCTACACACTCTGGCCACATGAGGCCGGGCATTGTCCTGCACCAGGAGGAACCCAGGGACCACTGCATCAGCGTCAGGTCTGACAGTTGCTCTGAGGATTTCATCGCGGTACCTAACAGCAGTCAGGGAACCGTTAGCTATGACATGGGGGTCTGTGCGACCCTCCAAGGATATGCCTCCCCTAGACTATCACTGACCCACCGCCAAACCAGTCATGCTGGATGATGTTACAGACAGCATTCACCACGGCGTCTCCAGACTCCTTCATGCCTGTCGCATGCGCTCAGGGTGAACCTGCTCTCATCTGTGAAGAGAACAGACCTACCAATTCTGGTGTTCTCTGGCGAATGCTATTCAACAGTTGCAAGTGCTCCATATTCTGTTTCCTTTCACTTTATTATAAACATCAAATTGAACTTGAATTATTATTGGAAAAAATAAGACAGCTGAGTCACTGGATCCGGATCTTCCTGTGGGACAGGTGACCTTGGGCTAAGGTGATTTCATCTCACCTTCTGACCCTCAGCAGAGGAGCCCAGGGCTGTGTCCTGACACCCTGATTAAATTATTCTGTGTTGTGCCTTAAAAAAGACCTGTTAAACCTGTTGCCACAGCTGCAACTCTTTGTCATTATAAAGACAATAGCTGGAAACATGGACACATGGTGAACTGGAAAATGTCTTTACAAAGGTTGTACCACAAAAGTATTGAAGGCCAGTTGGTTACACACTGTAAAGAACCATAAAGTGACTAATCCGTGTTTGACGTCTTCACTCTGCACTAAACGCTCACTCAGCCATTGACACCAACACAGGCTTATACAGAAAGAATATTCCAGTTTTATTTCAAAATCATCTATAGTCTTTTTCATGTTTCATGGCATTATTATATATTGCTAAAATACATTTTCAGCATCTTATTTAAAAATATAAAGGCATGGTACTAAACGGTAACCTACACAAGATATGTATTAACAAACAGCTTCTTCAGGGGTATATTACAAAAAGTGAGGGTCTATTCCAGAAAGCAGATTTAGTGAAAACTCACTTACATGTTTACGAACATGACCTCTTTTATGTTCAATCTGTCAGTATGAGGACAGAGACAGAGATCTCAAATATTAAACATGGAGGCTTCATCCTCACATCAAATTAAAATCTGCACTGTCTGTCTTTATAACTGTCAGACTCTGTGGACATTAAAAAGCTTGTCAGATTGTCAATCAGTTCCTCTGCACTGAAACATTTACTATGCATTCATCACTGTAAAAAAAAAACAAAAGCAAACTGGTGTTAAGCTTTAGACACACATGACTCTGGTCAATGAGGAATTATTTCTCATGTTCTGATTGGTCGCACTGATGAACAGTCCTATCATGGCTGACATATACTGCTGTAGATGACGATACTTCTGAGTGACAGTAATGCAGCTGAAAATACTTTTAAAAACTGGACTAAATGTAGTTTAAAAGTGAGGTTTTGACTAGCCGCTGCAGATAGTCTGAAACTGTTTTAACAGCATTTAAGTTAATGTATATAAATTTACTACATGTTCAAATACAGTCATTGATGCTGTTGAGCAAGATTTTAAAATGTAAAGTAGACATCTGGAAATTTACACTCAGCTTTAACCTCGACACTTTTTCAACTGAAAATCGAGTCATGAGGCTGTTCCTGGGTCAGAATCTGAGGTTACAATTATAGATCTATGAACCTCTGTCTGATCTGTTTCATTTATATTTTCATCTTCTGCTGCAGAAGATGGTCTGCATCAGGTTACATCTAAATAAACATATTTAAACATTTAATCTAACAAACAGTAGGTACAGAAATAAAAGTCTGCTAAATAACATGGTCTAGTGGCCGACACTGAGTAAAATGTGATACTTTTAACTACTGTTTTACTGTTTTGTTTTTTTTTTATAAATAATTTAATGTCACATCTTTCTGGCACCACTGGATTAAAATGGAAGCTCTACTCTTTATTTACCCCTTGCCATGGTGATTTGTTGAATCGGAGAGCCATTGATGATGACTTTATATTCCTCATGAACTCAGACTGAACATACTCAGAGTTGATTGAACTAACTCAGATCAGCTGTTCTGGAACCGGAAACTCAGAGTTTCCCATCTCAGAGTTCATCATTCATTCATTCATTCATTCAGGGTTAAATTCAGAGTTTAATAAACTTGCTTTCTGGAAGAGACCCCAGGTCTTCCTCTAAAATACACTGTTGCAGAGGAATATTTCAGAGTCAGTAATTCAATGACAAAATATATTTGAATGTCACAATATTCTTCAAGTACAACGTTATGCTTTCAACAGATAGTCAGAGTCAGCAGTTTTGTGGATTAAGGGTTTTCAACAAACAACTAACCCTCAGTTTACAAATTTATAAGGACTGAACAAGTCGGTAAGTGTGTACTTTCTTTTAGTCTGCTTGAAAATAAAACAACTTGTTTCAGAATGTATGAATTATATCATTTTATATTATATTAATGTATGAATATCTCAATGACTCTCAAATGTATTGTAATACATGACTGTGCACATCATCCTGGAAAAATATAAAAGTTGGCTTGTGTCATGGTTTGCTATGGCAGACACTTTTTGTTAGTTTTGTTTGGACTTTTTGCACTTCCTGTTTTATTTTTGTAATTTGTTTCCTTGTGTGTCAGTGTTTTTGCTTCCTGTCTTGGTCCTGTTTCTGTGTGGTGATTGTCTGCCCCGCCCTAATGTGTTTCACCTGTGTTCAATCACCCTTGCCTCCTGTGTCTATATAGTCTTTGTGCTCCCCTTTGTGTCGGTTCGTCTGTTGATTTCTGGGTTTGTCCTCAGTCTGTTCATGTCTGCTTTACCTTCGGTCTGTTCATGCTGCCTGTTCCTGTTTCTTGTTTAAGTTCTGATGTTTCCCTGTTCTTCCCCTGTGTTTCCCTGTGCTTGTTTTTTAAGTTCTTTTGTTAAATAAACCTTTTGCACCATCTGCCAAGTGTTGGCTGCATTTTGGATCCTACTTACCACGAGACCCTGACAGCTTGAACAGTTCAATCTGACAAGTGTGTGTTACATTGAGGTAATAGTGTAAACTGGCAGTACCATTTTACAATAAGACTAGGCCTACCCTTATAAAGGATTTATGAATGGTTTAAAATTAGGTTATTAAATCGCTTGTTATCACTTTATAAATCATAAATTAACAATTATAAACTAATTATAACACAGTTTTCATACATTGTTGAAGGCTCACTATTTCGCAAGATCAAGTTAATGTTTACTAATTGCTCCTGAGTTTCCCCCAGGGCATAAATTAAGTATCTATCTATCTATCTATCTATCTATCTATCTATCTATCTATCTATCTATCTATCTATCTATCTATCTATCTATCTACTCATTAATGTTAATAATGAGTTACTACCATGTATAACTGGTAAAAGACAGCCTTATAGTAACTCCTTAGTAAATTATGCTGTGTTTCACATTTTACAACGAGGCTCCCTTTTACCAGTTATAAATGTTTGTAACTGATAAATAAATATTTGTTTAAACATGAATGTATTAAACCTGCTGTCTCTGCAGTGGCAGTAATAGACTAACCCATTTTTCCCCTTATTTGTATGGCCATGGTAGTGCTGATGGAGCCACATTGAACGGACTGTGGGATACGAACTGAAAGCGATGTATTATTGTGGACATGTGTGTGCATACAGAATAATGTAAATTGGCACCTAACACCTGTAATTGTTCTTGTTTGAGTGGATTATTGTATGATGATGCCCCAGAGATTACATTTCTGTTGCACTGTTAAAGCTGAATCCTGTGAAGCTAATCGTTCAAGCTAGCACTGAAGACCATGAGGCAGCCTGATCCAGTAATGTGGTCATGTGCAGTACTATACTTGTGTGTTCTCAATACCTGTGTGTTTGACATGCAGTCTTTTATGGTTATGTGGACATAGACATAGATCATTAGTTGTAGTATTGTATTGTATTTTATGTATTGTATGTACCTGTATTCCAGAACCAATTCCCTATTCTTATAACATGTTATAGATAGATAGATAGATAGATAGATAGATAGATAGATAGATAGATAGATAGATAGATAGATACTTTATTTATCCCCTAGGGGAAATTCATGTGTCCATTAGCTCACTGTTGATAAAAATGATAATAATAAAAACAGTTAATAATAAATATACAATAATAATTAGATTAGTCCACTTCCTTTGGCTGAGGTGTTCTAAAGCCTGATGGCAGTGGGAGCAAAGGATCTCCTGAACCTCTCTGTTCTGCAGCGCAGTGAGATGAGACGTTTGCTGCAGCTGTAGCTGCTTCTCTGTCCTGCCAGAATGTTGTGGAGAGGATGGTTGGTATTGTCCAAGATGGCCTCCATCTTACATTGCATGTGTCTCTCCACAACAGTCCTGAGTGAGTCCAGACTCCTGCCAAGCACAGACCCAGCCTTTTTGACCAGATTGTTCAGTCTCTTTGTGTTCATGTCGGACATGCTGCTGCCCCAGCAGACTGGAGCATAAAAGAGTACACTGGCCACCACTGACTGATAAAACATGTGTTATGTTATGTCTTATACCATTTCACATGTCCATGTATAACCCTTTGAAGGGGGAATAAAAGTCTGAGCAGTTAAATTGGATATTCTGTGGGAAGTAATTTCTTCAGCATAGTTGGTCGTCTGCACTTTCTCACCAAGGTTTGGCACACACACTGTATCTTTAACAATGAAGAGCAAATGGGGGGGGATTCAGCTCAGTGAACAACAGGCCACAGAGATGTGGACAGTGGGACGAAGAATGGGTGAGCAGTTCAACAAGTAAAGGAAGGTTATTACCTGTGTTCTAAAGGTATGCAGAAAGCATCTCCATGTTAGTATCCACTGTGTACAACAATCTGATAAACAGCTGTGATTAGAATGAGGACAGCTGCTGAGAACATGTCAAGGTAAACAACAATACCAAGGCCTTAGAAGATGAATCTGGTCACTTGATATGATCATGTGATCTGCCATAATTTGATCTGCCAAATCAAACTTTCTGGCCATTAATATCCTGATGGTGGTTCATTGCTAGAAATTTAAGAAACATGTGATGAAGCAGCAGGTGCAAATGCTGGATGATTGAGAAAACAAAGAAAGCTCACTAATGAGATATGAGGCTTTACAATACAGATACATGTGGGCTCACTATTTGGCAAGCAATTGGTCACTGTTGCACTTTCTATCTTGTGTTATAACAGCTTATAAATGATTTATAAAGTGTTAACAAGCTAATTAATAAACTACTTATTGACCATTCATACATGTTTTATAAGGATAGTCTCATTGTAAAGTGGTAGCCTACCAAACTGGCGGAGAAGACGAACAGGCAGAATGTATGAATGTATGAATGAAGAACATGAATCATAGGCTGAGCAGAGTGTCCTGGGCCTGTCAGTGTGCCAGCTCATTATTACAGTGGTTTCCTTCACTGCAGGAGTCCCATGGTACAAGGACATGTAGGCACCTGCACAGTCCACATTTCATAAATTGTACAGCCATATTTTTGACATTCGCTCACAGGACATCACAGACTACTAACCTAAAATGGCCATGGCAGGAATTAAATTATTGGAACTGCAGCGTTCATTCACCTGAACAATTGTAAGCTGTCTTATCCACACATTGGACACTGAGAGACTCAGGAAATTGCCACGTTAAAGGTACTTGACAGTAACACCGGGTGCTCTAGCTTATTAGCTACCAAGATACACCATATAAATAATACAGTTTGATGGGGGCTGTGCTGAACTAACGATGTCCTGTCCCTGTGAAGTTGATGTCAGTCTCACTGTGGGTAAGACAGCACAGCCATGTCTCCCAAGAAGTGAAACCACTGCCGAAGGAATAGAGACACTGACTATGGTCGAGAATTCGGTTCATTCATGTGCACACAGTGAGTGTGACATTTCTCATTTTCACAGCTTCATGTGTAGGAGTTGTGGTTTGGTCATGACTGAGTACTGATAAATACAGAAATTATAAGTTATAGAGTCAAGAGTCAAGAGCAGTGTTAGTGCATGCTTGTATACTTCTACTGTTTCCGTATTAACATTAAAAGAGGAAGATAAATAGACTTTTGATGATTTTGTGTTCATAAGATAACTTGCAAGTAGCAAGTCGTGTTTCAACAGGCTCATCAACATGTGAAGTTTGTGACCCAAGTCTCAGACAGGTTATGATGAGGTAAGCTTCAATCCTTCATAGACTTTGTCAATTCTAACTGTGCTTTCACAGCTGTGGTGATTGCCACGTGTTGTACCTCTTCTGCTGTACCTTTTCTGTTTTCGAAGATGATTATAAACCCAAACCCAGCGTTTATAGTCTATGTGTGAGATCCAGATCCAAGATTGGTGGTTTTACAGTGTTGGCATTTCAGGACTATGTCCCGATAGAACTGAGATGTACATCCGTCAGTTTAATTCAGACTGAGGACACTGTTATTCATCAGCCAAGAGAAAACATTGAGTTTAAAAGCTTCCAGTCCAAACTGGGATTGTCGGCCTGCTGGGAACATTGGTGGCTTCACCTGGTGTTTGACAACTAAGAGGGCCCTTTGAACTGGAGCCAGCAGCATCACCCAGCTTCCTCCAAACCACCTGAGAGGGAGAAACAACACTGTGTCAGACAGAAACAGGCATGGTTTATCATTATCAGTCATGTCATGTACATATATATATATATAATATTATAGTATATATGTTATATGATTATCAGTCATGGTATATTGATTATCAATTATGTAATATCATTGTCATTCATGCTATATGATTGTCAGTCATGGTATACGTTATGACAGAGGCATTATGTTTTCAGGTTTTCCGTGAATGCGATATCTCAGTAACTCCCTGAGGGAAGTTCTTTCAATCTGACACAAACATTCACTTGGGCTGTCGTTGGAAAGTCAAAATAATCTCCTTTCCAAACCACTTCCTCAACCTCAATGGAAAATGTCATGAGGTCAAGGAAAGATGTAAAGGAGAATTCATAAGGACTTAGGAAAAGACAATCGTGGTGTGGAGAGAATGTGACTGCACTAGGACCTTTTTTTGTTTGTGTTTTTAACTAACATTATTTATAAAACTTGGACTATCCTAACCCCAAAAACAAAGCAAACAGGACTGAAATGTTGAAATGGGATAAGATGAAATAAAATTACTAATAGAGAAAATTGAGCCATTAAAATGATAATTAAATAGAAATAAGGAACTGAGCAAATGATCAGAATAAATTATATTCTGTATAGTATATTTTCCTGGCATAGGCACTTTTGACAATTTTATGCATTTGTTAAGTAGAGAAAATTAATTTTTATGTGATTCAATGATTCTGTTATGATGATGATATCACAACAATAAATTCAATATGCTTGTTCTTCATGATGACTCCTAACTGGACAGATTTGAAAGAGAAGAAATTTATATTCATGGATTTGGATTGTATAACAAACATGTCATGAACTCCCCAGAGCACAGAACAGGTGGACACAAATGCACAACACAGAGGGTTCTGACATAAAGGCAGGTTTAATTCCAGACAGGGTTCGGTACCCAGGCAGGCAGTCAGACAGGCAGAGGTATCCAAAAATCGAGAGGCAAAAAGGCAGGTCGAAAAGGCAAACAAGGTCGTATTATTATTTAAAACTAGAAAATTCCAGGGAAATTTTGAGTGCCACGGGGGCTACTGCCGGGATGAGTACATGATTTATTTCCAGTGTTCAAAAGTCACCCTGATCATATTCTGGTTTTGAGAAATGTCTTGATATAAAAGACTCTGATATAAAACAATGTCACATCCCTCCATCATGTATTATGTGGGAAATATCTCATATTCTGTGTTGTTTTTTTTTTAATAAAACAAGAGGCAACATGTCTTCAAACTGGCATTTAAAGGGTTAAAATCCTGAAAACTAATAAACATTTGGTAGGTTTGAGCAGAACTGAAGTGGTTTAAGAGATGTATGCAAAAAAAAGCAGAAAAAAATATTGATATATGATGATTTTATAGCATTTTCTTTGTGTGTCCTTTTTTGGACGCGAGGAACCCCAGAGGGTACAAAATGTGTTACCAGTGTATAATAGACCTGTAACAGTAACTGACATTAGATTTTAAAAATATGTCAAAAAAGACACTTTCTTGCAGAAATCCATACCTTCAGCTGTAACACAGCCAAAATGATCAGCAAATCAAAAAAGAAAAGTGAAGAAAATGTCCAAAAAAGGACAGAGGGACCCCTGAGGGTTAATAAATCCCATGAACCGCTATTTAAATTACCACTATTATGTTTTTTTCGGTGCTAAATTTAACATTACTGGGGAGGAGAGCAACGCGACTAGAAGTGACAGCGAGAGAGGGCTAGTAGCTTCTCCTCTCCTCTGTCTCAGCGGAGACCGTCACAACTTCATTCACTCATTTAACAAAACAAAAAGAAAAGCAACAAAGGAAGCAGTAAATGGACTTACATATTTAAGACCTAACTAAATGTAATTTAAGACCTAACATGCGGCTAATGTAAAGCTAGCGGAGCTTGGAGAGTTGGTTATCTGGTTGCTAGGCACGCACACACGCACACAGGTCAGGAGCTGCCGTTGCCATGGCAATGTGAAAATCTGCCCAGAATTTGGCTTCTACATGGCTTAAAACAATTGCAAATTATGAGAAAACCGTTACTTCTTTTCAAAAACCGAAAACACCGTGACAGACACTGAAGCCAGAAGTTTCTTACAGTCTCTATTTTATTCAGATATTCCTTAAAATGAGTGAGTAAGCTCAGTGCGAAGACAGAGTGAGATTCTTTTGAAAAAAAAAGACGATTACATTAGGTGTCAATGAGAGTGAGACAGGTATTGCTGCCGGACTCGGCACCCCCGTTTAAATTTTGTGCAGACCCTGCCTGTCAAAGTTACATTTTATGAATCCCAACAACTATGTCTACTATTTCAGAAAGAATTATTTGTCTCCTTTTTACGGTTTGGCCGTGAGCTTGAGTTAAAAATAAAAATAAAGGTTATTTTTTACTGCTTCACGCACTCTAGCCAACTGACGCTGTCAGTCTAACTTTGAAGAAAAAGTGATTTGCACTCCTCCTTTGAGTGCTCATAGTTTGAAAAGTTTACATGTTATGTAAAAACAGTTGTTGTGTTTTTGAGAGAGCAGAAGTTTTCCTCCGTTTTATAGTTTGAATCACATTTCTACGTGCAGGTATGAGAGAGCTGGGTGACTCAGAAAAAAGGTGAAATTTTGTAGAAAAAAGGTGAAATTTTGTGGGTTTTTAAAGCAAATTCCAATGCATTCCTAATGCATTATTTATTCCCAGTATTTTGGGAATAACTTTGGGAAAAATTGGAATTTTAACAACAAAAGTCATAGCACCTCTTTCGGGATCAAGACGCACGTTTTGATGTATATATTACCGGGGTTTTCTCAAAGCTGCGGGACAAGTTACGAGCCAAAATTTGGCAGAAGAATAATAATAAGCCCGAAGGCTATTCTAGCTGTAGAGGAGTGCCTCGGAGCTGAGCACCCGTTGCACTGATTATTTAAGCATAATGCTGCAAGCTAAAATGTGAGAGTGTTTCTTACTGTTAATGAAATATAACTAAACGAATGTACTGTACTGTAAACTCTACTCACCACTCAGTATCAAAATAAACTGGACTGAGAATAAAAGGAAGAAAAGTAAAGTGAATTGTCTTGTATGGTCACCAAGCCATTTTCAAGTTTGAACAGGAGCTGAACAAAAAATCTGTTATAACTTGACAATGTGGGTCTGCAGTGATGAAACTACACTTACTTTAAATGTGAGATTGTGGGATGGCATGTTCTCCTTTCCTTACATAGGATCAATTAGAGGATTGGACTAGCTCTTATCATGGCTGCTGCTCAGATATTTCCAAGTCATTTCACTCAGTTAGGAACCTTCCTAAGCAAAACAGACTTTGTCTGCAGCCTTGGAGTCAAAGATTAACTGATTAGATTTTGGTGGTCAAAGGTCAGGGTGATTTCACACTGTTGGAACGCCCAGAGGGAATTTTATAACATCTGGCACAAGTACTTACTGTCATACTGAAACTACATGAAGTACTTTTACTGTGTTACTGTAACTACATGAAGTACTTTTACTGCCATACTGTAACTACATGAAGTACTTTTATAGCTTGAAGTACTTTTTTCTGATTCTCCTTTTTTACTTGTAGGTAGGTACGTAGGTTGGTCGATGGATGGATGGATGGATGGATGGATGGATGGATAGATAGATAGATAGATAGATAGATAGATAATAATTCCTTTATTTATATAGCACCTTTGAAAAAAAAGGGTTTACAGAGTGCTTTGACATAAAAGCACAAACATACAAGAGAACAAGGGCAGAAGAACCCAAACAACAGCGTCATATAAACCCATAAGAGCCCAAGCAAGCAACCCAAACACAAGAACCCAACAACATAAATTGAGACCAGGAGAACCAAAGTAAGATGTAGGATGATGTAAGCAATTAAAGGGAAGAGGAATAATAAAAGGGGTATAGGCACTAAAACAACATAAAGCAACAGAATGAGATAAAAATAATTAATACAAATAAGGGCATAAAGGGGTAAAAACAGTAAGAACAGTGCATTAAAATAAGGTAAAGAAGCGATAAAGGGAATAAAAACAAATAGAAACATAAAAAACATTTGTAAAGAGATAGAACAAAAGGAATAAAAAAGAGATAATAAGGATAAATGAAAGCCATGAAAGCCATAAAAAAAATAAAAGGAAATAAAAGCAATACAAAGAAATTGAGGATGTTAGGCGCTAGCACAGAGCTGCCCAGTTTGTTTGGGTGGACTCCATCGGTCCTGTAAAAAGAAAAACAAAAACAGATTAAAATTGTCAATAAAACCGAAATTGTGAGCACAGCAGGTGGACTGGAGCCAGGTGTTGAGATTGAGGTTTCCGCAGCTTTTTAAAAGGCTAAACTGGTCATTAAAGTCCTTTTTTGTCAGCTCAGATTGCCAACGAGCCATGTCATTACAGCCCACATGGACTAGCACCCGGTTTATGGAGGATGGGAGCAACTGCAATAGCCCAGGTAGTTTGTCCAGAATGACTTGGACTGTGGCTCAGGGAAAGCAGTGTGTGGAGGCATTGAATAAGTGAATGTTCCTGGTAATGCTATCATCCACAACCAAAATGATAGGGGCATAGAGGAGACAAGGAGAGGGGGGATAGGGGGACTCACAGTCGGAAGGTGCACAGTCTGCATTGCGTCGCCAGGAAGGCAAGTGTGGCGAGCCAGTGGCATCGGAACTGGGAGGAGGATTCCCCGCTGGGTCTGAGCGAGGGAGCCCTCCAGATCGTTGGAGCACAGCCTACTTCAGAATCCTGTGCCACCATCAGCACTGTCAGCTACCAGCAGAGGTTGGTAGGCGCTGTGGATGTGTCCTGGTCCAGGAAGAGGCGCAGGGGTATCAGATGGGTGGACCGGGTTGTCATCTGCTAAGGCGGCAAAGCGATTGGAGAGGCTCAAGCAAGGGGGAGAGGTGATCCCGTACAAGCCCCTCTTGCAGCCACAGACTACCACCTCAGCCCAGGTTGACCCATGGTTGGAAGGTGGCGGGGTCCCACGCCACTGTGTCCTGGAAGGCTGAGCTGAGCTTTTTGGACTGTCCGTACGCCAAATCCAGGTAGCTGGACAGTAGGGAGTCCTTCTTCTGAAGTTCCTCGAAGAGCCGACTGATGTCTTCTTTCAAGTCAGCACTCTCTTTATTGGCTTTAAGTAGCATTGCGCTGCCATCGCTGGGCATAGTTGGCTTAAAAGTGACTGGCTAGCTTAGTTGCTAGGCTAAGAACAAACTTTGCTGTGCTAGCAACAGTCCCAGTGTTGATGTCCCCCTCACTGGTAGAGCCGTGCTTTCTCACTATATTCCCCAAAAATACCAGAAGTTAGACAACAAAGCGAGTGAGCTTCCTCTTACATTAAGCTCCCATTGGAGCAGATGTCTAAGATTTGTCCAAATCTTACGCATGAGTTAGACCAGAGCCATAGACAGACAGACAGACAGACAGACAGACAGACATGTTTTTGGCCATAACCAACACATTCATTCACTAATTATGACACAGTTTAACTCAAATGTCTATAAGGATAAAATGAAGTGATGACATTTTATATCCAAAAGGTCAAAGGTCAACTTCACTGTGACATCATAATGTTCTACAAAATCACCTCTGGTCATTATTCAATGCTGTAACTCAGGAAGGAGAGACTTTGACCACATTTCCTGATACTTGGCTCTTTGGTGAAGGGATACAAAAAAGTGTTATTTCAAGTATAAGAGAGAAAGAAAATAAAGTACAATGCCAGGAGGTGTCGGAGGGGAAAAAAACAATCATTTTTTACCTCAAGTTAATATCATTTAATAATTAATTAATGTGACTCTGGCTCTGTCTCTCACTCTCACAAACAAATCTCACATCAAAGCCGAAAAGCCTCTTCTTCATGAAAACATAAAGATGAACTAGATGGTCTCAGGTCAAAGTCTAAACATCAGGCCTCTTTACAGTACTGATGTTCTGTTTGTATGCAGCACTCTGACCTCTGAGTTTCTGAAATATCTGTAGTCGTCACACAGCAGCAGGAATCATACAAGCATCTTCATGTTAACAGGGCTGTGCACATTTCTACCCATGTGGCACAGCAGCAGTAACTGTAAATGGCCAAATTGTTTCTTCTGAACAGACAAATTTATTATTACTGGGAACTTTCAGATTTGCTGCTTTAAGTGTTAATATTTGTAGTATTGGTATTATTGTATAGACAGACATGTTTCTATATACTGAACTGAATAGCAGATAATAAGAATGAAACCAGGTTCTGACCACCACACGTATCATGAAATCTCCAGGGCTAGGTAGAGTTTAAAGAAAGACAGAAGTTCATTTTTAAATGTACGTTGCACATGTCTCTGACAATGACCTTCTCGTTCTCACTGAGGTTTTCATCATAATCCTGTGAGCTCTGCCTGGCCAGCCTCTCATGGACATCCAGCACCTACACACGCACACACACACACATACACACACACAGAACCACACACACACACACACACACACACACACACACACAAGGAGCCGCACAGGCTGCTTAGTAAAAGCTTTAGCTTATATTTGCCACTAGAGGGCAGGAAGTGTTTAATGCTGCCACTTCAGCCTCATTGTTTAGTTGTGGTCCTCTAAGCATTCAAGCAGTGAAAATGTCTTCATCAAAATGTCACTGTAACTGGTGGATTGGGTCAGTGGAAGTAGCATCAGTCTACCTCCTAATCCTTCCAAATGGAAATGTACTTGAGTACTGGAGTATTTTCCCATTGCTGTGTCGGTCCTTTTACTCCAGTAAAGTATTAGAGTACTTCTTCTGACTGACATCAAATGGTCTTCACTCTCAAGAGGCCATCAGTGACTGGTTACTGTATGATGAGCAACCAATCAGAGCTGCAGACAGTGATGAAAAGCAACTGATGAGAAGTAGATTCACTTTACTGAAGTATTAATTTGAGATATTGTACTTTACCTGAGTTTCATGTTACTTTACTGTATACTACTGCACTACATTAATCTGACAGCTGGAGTCAGAGTCAGCTGCAGATAAACATATGATCATCTTATAAAATATTATACACAGAGTACCTTTGCTGTCATACAGTAACTACATGACGCACTTTTACTGTCGTACTGTAACTACATGAAGTACGTTTAATGTCATACTGTTGTTAGGCCTGTTTAATTGTTTATCAATTTAACATCTATCATTGATTATGAAAATATTAATATTAAAATATTATTACATAATAACTTTAAATGAGTAAAATCCTTGGGGGCAACAGCCTAAAATAGGCAAGGATAGCCAATATTGATTCAGTCTCAAATTATTATTTCTAATCTGTAACTGATAAATAATTAACTTAATAACTATAACCAAATTACCATATCAACAGTATGTAAATGTTGAAGGATCGAAGTTTTACTGAGTAGAGATTGACAATACTCACGCTTGTGCAACATTAAACACACCAGTAGTTATACTTAAAGACATTTATTTACAATGTAACAAATAAAACCATACAATGTCTAATCTAAAGTATATACAGGGGTGTGTGTGTGTGTGTGTGTGTGTGTGTCGAGCGCGTGTGTGTTTGGGGGAGTGTCTGTGGGGACACAGAAAAAGGCAAAATGGCTGATTCAAAGTGGTCACTGTGACCACATGGCCTTAAAAGGGAAGACTACCACAAATAATAAATAAACAACGCAATAAACAAAGAAACTACTCAACATCTAGTGTGTGGGGGAGAAAAGGTGTGAGTTTCTTTGTTAGCCTAGCTCATGTAATCTAAAGGTACCAGGTTAGAGGGAGGAGGTTAGCTTCATGCAGGTTCTAGAACTGAGACGTACTACTATGTGTTTGAACATATGAGTACCCGATTAACTGTGTGACTGACCACAAACTAAGCAAACATTTCAACAACAAAACATTAACCGACATGTACATTAACAAAGCTTAAGAGTTCTACTATTTAGCTGTGCTATGCTGTGCTAGGTTAGGTTACGCTCTGTCAGTTAACGCTACCCAGTCCTTGGAACAAAAGAAAAAGGTCCTTTCCAGTGTTGTTGTAAAGTCCAATGGGTTTGCGTGCTTCCTAGAGGAGTGAAGTCCTGTCTGGCTGTGTGGCCTCGGTGTTGCAGAGGAGGCCGCTGGTTTCCTCTTTGTTCTTCTCAGAGTTAACTATCCCTTGCTAACTGCTGATTCTGAAGAGAACTTGGTTCACTCTCAGTAAATCTTAAACAGGTCACTGGTTTTGAGGAGAAGACTATTGCAGTCTGCTGGGGGCAGGCCTGCAAGGAAGCTGTTGTCTCAGGTAGCAGGGCTGACCTGCGCTGGGAGCCTTGTTGCTCCTTGACAAGCCCAGAGGGAAGAGAGGAGCTGGCTCCTGAGCAAGCCGAGGAGAGAAGAGAGGGCGAACAAAGACGGGGATCTGGTTTTGTCTGGTGACATCCTGGGGGGTCACATATCACACACTGACCAATACTCACTGGTCTGAAGGTCCCTGGGGTAGACTCGTCCCCAGGTGTGAACAGTGAGGAATTGTGGGGAGGTGAGTTCTATTGTCTGTGGAACAAACGAACATGTGGTCTCCACTATCTTGAATGTACTGAGTCCCAACATACATGAAGTACTTTAACTGTAATACTTTAAGTACATGACGTATTTTTACTGTGATACTGTAACTACATGAAGTTCTTCTACTGTCATA
Source organism: Seriola dumerili (assembly GCF_002260705.1). Classification (NCBI taxonomy): domain Eukaryota; kingdom Metazoa; phylum Chordata; class Actinopteri; order Carangiformes; family Carangidae; genus Seriola; species Seriola dumerili. Next base: position 24,117,692 of record NW_019174404.1, read on the forward strand.
CTGTAACTACATTAAGTACTTTTATTGTCATACTGTAACTACATGAAGTACTTTTATAGCAGATAGATAGATAGATAGATAGATAGATAGATAGATAGATAGATAGATAGATAGATAGATAGATAATTGTCATCACCAATAACAGAGACAGGGGAGAGTACAGAGACAATATACTGCAGCATAGAGAAGAGAAGAATGACACTAGACAGGAAGAGGAGGTGAGAGGAAGCAGTGGCACTGCTGAGGCGGATACAGTGTGTTCTCATGGCGACAGAAGGTGCAGTCGACCTGCTGTGTTTGCAGTAAAATAGGAGTTGATCAATCAGCTGGTCAGACAGGATGTCTGCTGCAGGTTAAGGTTTGAATCAGCAGTGCAGTGTCCGTTCAAAACCAACAGGCTATCTCATTAATATTTAAATATTACATGCAATCATCTGATCATCATCATCTAATTACCACATTATTGCTGTGCTATTATATTATTATTAACCCTATTTACCAGATACCTGATCAGAAATGACTGGGGCATAAATTAAAAAAGATTGCTGTGACACATAAACTCACTGACCATTAGGTACAACTAGATTAAGCTAATGCAGTATAATACACCATACCTGTCATAGGGGGTTGTCACGTGATACTGTTATTGCATCTTCCACTGTGGATGCTTTTTAATAAATAACTCAAATACACTTCAGTCTTCATACTCGCTGTTTTTATGAGCAGAGTCTTGTCATTTCAGCTGGGACATGTGCTCACTGTTGTCACTCATAAAAGGAAATGAATATTGAATGTATTCTCATCTGATAATATTGTTATTGTTTTGCTGCAGATGTGATTCAAATGAACCACCTGAAAGATGGAGGGAGAGCAGAAGGATGAGGGTGAACAAGACCAGATATGAGCTTTTAATATTTTGAGGCCAAGTTCTTATTGCTTGTTTGTTATTACTAAGAGTCAGTCAAAAACATAGACACATACACAAACGCATTGTTGTCAGTGTTATAGTATACGTACATTGTGCATGTTGTCCTGTGAGTGCTGAGTGTCTGAATGACAAAGAGACAAACCCTTCCTCAGAGTTGTTATGTCCCATCCATTAGCCTGAGGGACAGACACAGAGAGAGAGAGAGAGAGAGAGAGAGAGAGAGATACACACACACAGACATCACCCTGAATTTACTGTAAGTGAACACAGGGAAATGATGGAAGATGGAGAAGGAGGCAGTGGTAGGACTTACTGCTACTGGGAAATCAAACATGCTGCAGTTCCTGGACTTTTTTGTAAAGCTAGATTTAAACATTTGATGAGTTTCAGTTATTTTTTATTGACAAAAAAATGTACCTAATGTTTTTTTATTACAAGCACAGTGTCAGACTGTGAAAACCTCTGTTTCATCCCATTTATTAAAAATCCCTACAGAGTATACAGAGCGCAATACTGTGTCAACACTTTCCACAGTCTGTGGAGTCTGCAGTAGAGGCCTGCAGCCAAAATAAGTCAAGCACATTGATGTGGTTTGTAGTGTGTAAAGTGATGACAGCGTCAAGTTACCTGTGATAGCAGCTGCTTGTTTTCATCCTCGAGCGTCCTCACTTTGTTCTCCAGCTGTCTGATGTAGCTGGCTGATGCGTCTGGACGAGAAACAAAAGAAAACGTCACATCTGATGACATCTGATGACATCTTGGTCTGAGCAGATGTCAATACAAGTATAGCCAAGTACATAATATTAGGGCATTCTTCTTCATGATTGGACATGAGCACACGATGAGCAGTGTGGAACCTTATCCTAAAGCAGCCAGCTGCCACATGAGGCAGCTTAGTTAGTCTCCACATGAGGCTGAGAGGCCCGTTGTTGATTTTCCCAAACAGATTCTAGTTAAGTCAACTCATCCTAATATTGCATTGTTATACCCACTGATTCCCAAACACATACAGTGGCAAGAAAAAGTATGTGAACCTTTTGGAATGTCATGGTTTTCTGAATAAATTTGTCATAAAATCTGATCTTCATCTAAGGCAAGGGTATTGACAAATATAATGTGTCTAAAATAATAACACAAGAAAAAATCTGATCTTTCATGTCTTTATTGAACACACTCATTCAACATTCAAAATGGCAGTGGAAAAAGTAAGTGAACCCTTAGAATTAATAACTGGTTGACCCCCCCCCCCCCTTAGCAGCAATAACCTCAACAAGGCGCTTTGTAGCTCTGGATCAGAACTGCACATCGTTGGAGGAATTTTTGCCCATTCTTCCTGCAGAAACTGCTTAAGCTCTGCCATATTCTTGGACGTCTCATGTGTGTGGCTCTCTTCAAGTCAATCCATAGCATTTCTATTGGGTTGAGGTCTGGGCTCTGACTTGGCCACTGCAAAAGGCGGATTTTGTTTTTTCTGGAACCATTCTGTTGTGGACTTGCTCGGTTGTTTTGGGTCGTTGTCCTGTTGCATCACCCACCTTTCTAGAGAGTTTCAGCTGATGTACAGACATTCTCAGATTATCCTGTAGAATTCTCTGATAAACTTGGGAATTCATCTTCCCCTCAGTGATTGCAAGCTGGCCAGGCCCTGATGCAGCAAAGCAGGCCCAAATCATGAGGTTTCCCTCCACCATACTTTATGGTTGGGATGATGTTTTCATGACATATGCCATGCCCTTTCTACGCCAGATGTAGTGCTGGGTGTTTTTTCGCAAATAGTTCAATCTTAGAATCATAGTCCACAAAACATTTTGCCAATACCGCTGTGGAGTGTCAATGTGCTCTTTTTGCAAAACTTCAGGCGTGCAGCAATGTCCTTTTTAGTAAGCAGTGGCTTCCTTCGTGGTGTATCCTGCGTAGATACCCTGCTTGTTCAATGTTTTACGTATTGTAGACTCATGAACAGAGATGTTAGCCAGTTCCAATGATGCCTTCAAATCTTTGGTGTCATTCGGGGTTGTTTCTTTACCTCACTGATGAGTCTTCGTTGTGTCTCTTGGTGTCATTTTGACTGGGCGTCCACTTCTTGGTAGAGTAGCAACAGTCCCAAAGTGTCTCCATTTGTAGATTGTTTGCCTATCTGTAGACTGGTGAATTTCTAAAGTCTTTGAAATCACTTTGTAACCCTTGCCAGCTTTATGTAAATCAACAATTCTTGATCGTAGATCCTCTGAAAGCTCTTTTTGGCGAGGCATGGCTCACATAAACGTGTTCTTCTTTTGTAAAACAAACTCCAAAGGTTTGAGGGGTTTTTATCAGTCAAAGTAGCTTTAGTCCACACCCCCAAACTCATTGTCTTAACGAGACTCCAGGTATGCTAAAACCTGACACCAATTAGCTTTTTTGAGGTCATTAATTCAAGGGTTCACATACTTTTTCCACAAGCACTATGAGGATTTTTTGGTTATTCTCAATAAAGACATGAAAGATCTTTTTTTTTTGTGGTATTATTTAAGACACATTATATTTGTCAATACCCTTGACTTAGATGAATATCAGATCACATTTTATGACAAATTTACTCAGAAAACCATGAAATTCCAAAAGGTTCACATACTTTTTCTTGCCACTGTATGTGAATTTACGAGCTGCTTTCAGAGCACTATCATTGACGGCAGTTTGAGCTGTGGACATGCAATACAGTACACAGACAGGCTGCAGTTTGTTTAAAGGTCCATATAGTCTAAAGGTAGATGTCCATGTGTTGTTTGATTATAAAGCAGGTCTATGTTCTATATTAATACTGTGAAAGTATTAAAGCCTCAGTCTGCAAAGAAATGCACACAGCCAGTATTCAGAAACTGAGCCTTAAAACCAGCCGTCAGGACTTCTGGAACTTTGTGATGTCACAACAAACACTCACTGCTCTCAGTCACGCCCCAAGCCCCGTTACTTAAACAACGTGACTAACACCAGGAACTGCTAGTGCATTCTGAGTGTATTGTATTTCTTGTATTCATTTATTTGTTTTTATAGTGAATCTTTCTTAAGGTCAGCAAATGCTCAAAAGACCTGAGTTTGGAAATTCTTAACTAGCAGCAGGCCTCCAATATAACAAGTTTCTTAACATGGCTTGTTCATTAGACAGAGCCAACCAGTCTAGGATTATTTTAACTTTTATATCAATAAAGTTGTGAAAATTAAGGTGCTGGAGTCAAAAACAGCTAAGCTGACTGGAAGACAGGTCACCCAAAACCTGATGTGAACTTGTGAGTCATGTCATTGCACCCTTAGACTGGTCAGTGACAGACCAGCCAGAGAAACAGGATCAGCCCACTGTCAGAGCAAGACAGTCTCAGGTCCTCAAACATAAGGACATGAGGACACTTAACAACATTCTCCAGTCCTTTGCACTAACCTCAACCATTGCAACTCCAACCCATACCTAACCTTAACCAAAACCTGATCCCTAAAACCAAGTCCAGACCCTCAATCAACCCTTTTGTTGTGAGTTGTGAGGCCCAACCAAACTGTCCTCACTTTCAAGGTCTAAAACAAAAACAGCTCCTCTCATCAAAGATAGCCATGCATACACTTGTTAATAATTTTAGTGAGCTGTAGAAGGTTATTATGACAGCAGCTAATGAGGATGTCAGGTGACGCTATATAAAGAGAAATAGAGTCCACATTAGGAGGACATTGGTGTGGATGGATGGATGGATCAACAGGACACAGGACTTTGACACACTGTTTGTTTCCCATTAGAAACCGACTGTCAGCGTTGTTTCATTTAACCACTCTACAACTTGTGTTTATTATTGTTGCCATGACAATGCAGATCCGGTACACCAGAAATGACCTTCACCCCAACTTCTTCCGATACCAAACAAAACCTCTCCAGGCAACATCCTCCAGACAGCAAATATGTCTTTGAAAATGTAATTAGCAAAACAAATTATTGAACTAGTTGGAGGTGGGAGAGTGACCTTTGACTTATGCCTCAGAGGGGGGAGTTATAGTCATACAACTTTGAGAAAATTAATGTGTTTGATTTTGGAGATGGATCTTATTTAGAGGAAGCATGACTGGACAACTTTTTTGATGTGGTGATCAAAGGTCAGGTTAGAATCAAACAGTATTTGTGGCGATTGGTTGAACAGACCAGGGACCAAGGGCATTCTGAAAGGAACTGATGGGGTTTGGTAGATTAAACAGTATAATTTCTGATTTTGAACTGCTGAGTTGTAGGAAATTTTGTGCCATCCAACATTTAATGTTGCTGAGACAGTCTGAAACAGCAGCTAGGCTTTCTGGGCCACCAGGTCTTAGCGGAAGATATATGTGTGTGTGTATATATATCAAGACTGTGTTAGTGGAAATGTGTATCACTGAAGTTATATGTCTATGTCTATGATACACAGTGATACACACACTCTGTCAGGCTGTTTGTCACTTTGTCCATGCAAAGAATCAGTAGATAGAAACTGTCACATCGAACCAGTAGAACCCGTGACATTGTTTCCTGAGAGATAATTTGTTAACAGGAAGACAGCTGTCTACACTTCAACTGGACACAAGATAAAGACACTGGACAGTGTTGACCTCAGGGCAAGTCTATCTCTCTCACACACACACACAGACGGACATACACATACACACAAAGGGAGACAGTGCTGACAAAATGAGAAGGGTCCGTCTGCAAACTGCAAGAGAGGGGCATTACTGTAAACAAGGGGCATAACTACGAGATGTCAAAACGTGATGTTGGTAAAATGGCAGATCGAGTGAAGACAATGGCAGATGGACACAAGAAAATGTCTGTTTTACCCAGTTTTACTGTCATAAGCTATCATTCGCCATCCCATCCATCCATATTCATAGTCTCATCCACAGGTTGGTGCTATTGTCAGTGTCGCAGCCTGGTGCTGCTGTGCGTAGACCCCTTTCAAACTGGACCAGGACGCACAGCTGTATGATGTAATAGACCACCAAAAGTGGTCTCAGACTTATGGACCCTACTGTACATATATATCTATATTTATATAGAGTTTTAAACATAAAGCATTTACTGCTTGGTATGCCAAAATGTCTTTATATACAACAACACTAGGTACAAACCTTGTGCATGGCTGGACTGTGTATGGCAGTGAACTGTGGACTTAGGGCCAAATCATTTTGAGCTATGGCAATTGGGAAAAGTCCAACACTTGGGCGACCAATGGTGTAACTTGATCACTCAGTCAGATGGCATACACCTGACCAATGGTTTAACTTGATCACTCACTCAGTCATTGACATTAATGTTTATATGGCTGGCCCCACAATACAAAAATGTGACTGATAGGTGAAACAATTAATTTTATAGAGAAAAAGCAACAGCTAACATCTGACCCGGTCCACTTAACATGTCAGCACTACAGCTGACACTGATCCAGCAGAGTGAGTGGAACTCGTACTGTCATGTGGTTTGCTATGGCAGACACCTTTTGTTAGTTTTGTTTGGACTTTTCGCACTTCCTGTTTTATTTTGTAATTGGTTTCTTTGTGTGTCAGTGTTTTTGCTTCCTGTCTTGGTCCTGTTTCTGTGTGGTGATTGTCTGCCCCGCCCTAATGTGTTTCACCTGTGTGCAATTACCCTTGCCTCCCTTGTCTGTCTATATAGTCTTTGTGCTCCCCTTTGTCTGGGTCGGTTCGTCTGTTTATCTCTGGGTTTGTCATCATCTGGTCGCGTTGCCTGTTCATGTCTGGTTCGTCCCCAAGCTGTTCATGTCCGGTTTGTCCTTAGTCTGTTCATATTGACTGTTGTCATCCCCTGTGCTTCTCGTGTTTTGGCCTGCTGTTCCTTGTGGTTCCCTGTGCTTGTTTAAGTTCTTTTGTTTAATAAACCTGTCTGCACCGTCTCCCAAGTGTTGGCTGCATTTTGGGTCCACCCCTACTTACCACAGACCCTGACAGAACGAACCGACCATAGAAATGGACCCAGCGGTCTACGCCAGCTTCATGGCTTTCTTGGGGTTGCCTCCGTCCTCTCAGTGAGCACCTTCGTCGGTCTGCAGGCCCCTTTGCACGCTGGCTGTTCCCCTTTCGGACTCGGACCTGGACGACTCTGACAAGTCCCCTATCATGGGAACTTGTCTGGCTATTTTCACGGGATTTCGTGGAGGACACAGAAGGCGAGGTCATCATGGCTCCCGTAGCCATAGGGAGGCTCGGCCTCGGCCCCAGCCCCAGGTTCCTCGCTTCCGGCCCAGGCCAAGGTCCAAGGTCCCCAACTTCCAGCCCAAGCCCCGGCTACCCCGGTGTCAAGAGCCTCTACTCCCCTGTGGGCAGGAGCCTTTGCCAACTACCCTGGCTGACGCATCAGCTGTTCCAGCGTCGGGGGTTCCAGTTGGCGTTTCGTCGGCTCCTGCCCCAATTCGCGGGTCGACCATCCCAGCTGGCACATCAGCTGTCTCAGCGTCGGGGGTCCCGGTCGATTCCTCCCTGGCTCCTGAATTGGGTAGGCTGGACAAAGTCTCCCCTGCTCCTCCTATCCTGTTGGCGGTCCAGCTGACTCCTGACTCTGGTTCCCAGTCAGTGGTCCGGCCAACTCCTGCTCCTCGTTTCCTATCGGCGGTCCAGCCGAATCCTGTTCCTCATGTCCTGTCGGCGGCCCAGCTGACTCCTGACTCTGGTTCCCAGTCAGTGGTCCGGCCGATCCCTGCTCCTTGTTTCCTGTCGGCGGTCCGGCCGAATCCTGTCCCTCCGGGGGTGTCGGCGGCCACTACTCCGTGTTCCCCAGCAGCGTCGACGACTGTTCCCGCCTTTCCTGTGGTGTCAACGGCCGCTGCTCCATGTTCTCCAGCGGCGTCGACGACTGTTCCTGTCCCTCCCGTGGTGTCAACGGCCGCTTATTCGTGTTCTCCAGCGGCATCGACGACGGCTCCTGGTGTGACATCACCACCTCTCCTGGTTCCTGGTGTGACGTCACCACCTCTCCTGGTTCCTGGTGTGACGTCACCGCCTTCTCCCCTGGCTCCAGCTGTGGTGTCACCTCCGCTCATGGTTCCTGCCGGGGCGCCGCCCCCATTGATTCTTGCCCTGACTCAGCCCACGTGGCTCTCAGTGTCATTGACTCCTGCCGGGACGCCGCCTCCGGTGGTCTCTGCCTCAGTGCCGCCTCCGGTGGTCCCTGACTCCGTGCCGCCTCCGGTGGTCCCTGACTCCGTGCCGCCTCTGGTGGCCCCTGACTCTGTGCCGCCTCCGGTGGTCTCTGCCTCCATGCCGCCTCCGGTGGGCCCTGACTTTGTGCCGCCTCCAGTGGTCTCTGCCTCCGTGCCGCCTCCGGTGGGCCCTGACTTTGTGCCGCCACCAGTGGCCCGTGACTTTGTGCCGCCTCCGGTGGCCCAGCTAACCCCTGATTATGGTTCCTGGTCGGTGGTCCGGCTGATACCTGCTCCTCGTGTTCTGTCGGCAGTCCAGCTGACTCCTGCCCGTGGTACCCAGTCGGCTCCTGCTCGCCCTCCAGAGGGGCGAAGCCATCCTCCGGCTCGACCTCCGGAGAGACCCCGTCTTCGCCGTCGTCGTCCTGCTCGCCCTCCAGAGGGGCTCCGCCTGCAATGCTGGCCTTTGCATCGACCTCCTGAGAGACCCAGTCTTTGCTGTCGGCCTCCAGAACGGTTCCGTCCGTTTGCCCGACCTCCGGGTCGCCCCACTGAACTGCCCAGCCTGTCCATAAGGCCTCCCAGCCGTTCCCCTGAGTTGCCCTGTGTTGCCCCTGAGCATCAGAAGATGCTGTTCACTGGCCCCTGGAATCTGGCCCTTAAGGGGGGGGGGGTACTGTCATGGTTTGCTATGGCAGACACCTTTTGTTAGTTTTGTTTGGAATTTTCGCACTTCCTGTTTTATTTTGTAATTGGCTTCCTTGTGTGTCAGTGTTTTTGCTTCCTGTCTTGGTCCTGTTTCTGTGTGGTGATTGTCTGCCCCGCCCTAATGTGTTTCACCTGTGTGCAATCACCCTTGCCTCCTGTGTCTATATAGTCTTTGTGCTCCCCTTTGTCTGGGTCGGTTCGTCTGTTTATCTCTGGGTTTGTCATCATCTGGTCGCGTTGCCTGTTCATGTCTGGTTCGTCCCCAAGCTGTTCATGTCCGGTTTGTCCTTAGTCTGTTCATATTGCCTGTTGTCATCCCCTGTGCTTCTCGTGTTTTGGCCTGCTGTTCCTTGTGGTTCCCTGTGTTTTCTTTAAGTTCTTGTTTAATAAACCTGTCTGCACTGTCTCCCAAGTGTTGGCTGCATTTTGGGTCCACCCCTACTTACCACAGACCCTGACAGGTACTGCTTTCAGGTTTGTTTGTTCATTCAGACATTTCCTCTGCCATGTATGTGTGTAACGGATTGTGGATAGGGCATACAAAGGAGTCGACTCAGGGGGCTGCTTCCCAGTGTTTAATGGCTCCTGCAAAAGACAACACAAAGTCTTCTGGTATTTCTCTGCACTTCTGCGCCTCCCTCAGCAATGTGTACAGCGCAAGTTATACTATTTTTCTCAATACACCCGTACACATTAATTCGGCATATTAACATCATCCACAAGAAAGCATTTTACCTAAATTATAACATTCAATTTCATTTAAACTCTGAAAATCAATGTACAAAAAGGAAAACACTGCCACCTACTGGCCAAAGTACAAATAAAGTGCTTGGGGTGGTGTAAACAGACTAAAAGAATATAACATTTAATCAAAGAAAAACACGAACCTGCAGAAGACAACACAAGTCATTACCTGTCTTCTGGTATTTCTCTGTACTTCTGCACCTCCTAAACATACAAAACTCTGCAGCTCTACGATGGTCACGACACAAAGCAGTCTGCCATAACGTGACTGGCACCTAAAAGTCGAGCTTAAACATCTACAAAACTTATATAAATGGTCAAAATAAGATGAATATCGCAATACTATTAACTGTAAGCAATTTATATTAAAATTTCAACATAAATGACTCATTTTACAATAAAACAAAACAGCGCAGCAGCATTTTTACACAACTTATCCTCAGCAATGCGTACAGCACTGTGGGAGGCAGAAGGGAGAAGGTCTGACCTCACAATCCAGACGGCCTTTGACCTGACTAGTCCCACATTTCTACCAGGCTGAGAGGATACAGGCTGGACCAGCAGCCTGCACACAAACATAAGGACAAGAGTGGATGACAGAGAGACACTGAGTTGTTTGGGTTGATGTGATACCCCCATTCTGCACAGTGAGTCTTTGAAGACCCCAATGCCCATTGTCAGGCACACAATGCTATGAGACAGATGGCCAGGGCATAGAGAGCACACATACAGAGAGCACACACACACACTTGCTCTGTCTGGGATGAGACCAGCACACAACCATGTAAAACAAAAGAAAATAACCATCACATGGCTTGATGTTCAAGATGAAGTTCCCATAGAATATGACATTTAAAGCCTGTTGTTCTGTATCTACACCACATTCAGCATCTTCTTTTACTGCAGAGTGAAGCATGAAGATAAGACACAACATGACAGTACAGGAAGCTAGGAGGATTAAGAGACTGCATTTGATTAAATAAAGAGACCAGTAACTGGTTGGTTCAACAAGTGCAAAACGAGTCTGTAGGAATTTGAAAATGATCCTGACAGAAATTTCAGCGAGGATTCATGGTACAATCCTGATGACATGACATTTAAAACCTCAGAGTGACATACACCTTCTGTCCTGACTGTTTCAACGCAGGAGCTGGATGTCCACGATCCAACACAGCGGTCACATATTACCCACCCCCAGCTTGCTCATTTTTTAAAGCCTTAAATGTCCAAGCTCCACAGTACATTACTGACCATCTACATCTCCACTCCACTAGCCAAACTCTTAGATCCTCTACCCAGAGTTTTTCAAGTGTACCTTGGAGACGTGTTAAGACTCAGGGTGATAGTGCTGTCCAGTGAGCAGCTCTTTAACTTTGGAATAGCCTCGCATTAAGCCTGACGTCTTTGGAGTCTATATATGATGTTTTACATATGATTAATATAACAAACTCTTCTGTGACTATTTTTTGACTCTGCTGCTCTGATGCAGATTAAATAACTAAATGGGTAAAGCCAAATTAATCCAGAGAAGCTAAATACAGCAATGAAAACAATGAAGAATATACTGTATGACACTAAAATAGGGCTAGAACTTATCGGTATTATTTTCTCAATTAAGTGATTAATCCTTGCGTTATACAATGTCAAGTAAGTTTCCCAGAAATGACGATTTTGTTTCTCTTCTGTGTGACCAACAGTCCAAAACCTAAACCTGCTCCATTTACTATCATAGATAACAGAAAAACAGCACATCCTCATGTCAGAATTTGGGACTGGCAGGGGTTTTGCATTTCTGCTTCTGACTGGAAGAATTAATTGGTTGATCATCTAGAATTGTTTTCAGCTTTATTCTAAAACCAGGGCTTAAAGCAAGGAAAATGTCTGTCTGAAATATGTTTGGGGGTAACAAGAAAGAATGGATAGGGTTAGAGTTTAAAAGGGTTTGGTTTCCATTCCTCACCTTGGATACCTAGGCTGCTGTTATACACTCAAAACGAACAAAATATACGCACAAACAAAACACAAATGGAATATATATATATATATAAATATATATATACATACATACATACAGTATATTAGAGTTACTTTGGTGGTATCAGATGATAAAAACAAAACCTAGCAAGCTGTAGCTTACCAGCCGGATGGATGACAGCTGTGGCGCATACACTGCGCTAAAACACCAAGAATCCGGAGATACGCTTTCTTCTTGCAAGAATCTGAATCATACCTGGAGCATATCTGGCGATTTCTTGATATGCTTTATGCCAGGTCAACTACTCAGCCAGCATTTGCCTAATATAGTATACTGTATCCAGATACATCTAGTGTTGCATACATATAAAATATGATATCTGAATATGCCCTCATGCCATATACTGAAATATTTGGACTCAGTATTTGGCTAGAATATGTCTGAATCTTTGGCATGTCCTCATTCTTTGTCATTAAAACATATATGGTGGAATATACTGTACAAATATAACACTAGGTGATATTTTGACTCATGTACATACATACATATATACATACTCTCACACACACACACACACACACAAACACACACACAAACACACACACACATATATCTATATATATATATATATATCTATATATATATATAACAGTCTCACTCTTTGCTCCATTTTTCTTTAGTGCTGTTGTGTCTGATCTCCAACTCTCCCCTTTTTTGCTCCCTCTGTCTCTGTCTTTCCCTGCTCAGGCTGACAGGACTGTTCTGCTGTTAGAGCACTGGCACCAAGCCTTAGAGTTCAATTCTCACTTATTTTGTTTCGGTCAAGGTACAATTCCTGTTTTAATTACATTTCCATCTGGACTGGATGAACTGGCGATCTGGAAAACCAGGTTAAACAGTATCCAAGTCTAACTCAAAAATGACAAACTGTACAGATAAAACACTTCAAGTGGCATAAATGTATGATTGATGATGTCAACAGACGTCATATCAATGTATCAAAGAATCTGGAGATAGATATGATGATATGATGATATGAGTCAGAAACAGTGAGCATCCTCAGTCATTTTCATCAGATTGGTATTCCAGTATATCTTTTAGAATCTTACATATACTCATTTCTGGATATTAACATTTAGTTTTAATAGAGATAGGGATGTAATCTGAACATGAGTTAAAACCAGGGAGTATTTACTATAATTTCAAAGAATCAAATCCAAGAATATCAAAAACATGAGTTACATCTCAGCTTCCATCCACTGATACCAACGTATTGTAAATCACTTCCCAGATATTAAAATATGAGGTGAAACATTTCGGTGGTGTCATATAATATGTTGACCAAAATGTAAGTAGTAGTCAAAATATGCTTCAGTCATATCTGAAAAATATCGTAACGCCATATTCTGTTTGCATCAAAGTGGTCCCGATGTGGAGATTGATATGATCCAGACATAAGTGATAAACATGAGTATCCACAGTCACTTGATAGATTTGAATCATATCTTTGAACATCCGACATAAAGCTACAAATTAAATCTCGAAGTTTCCTGCCTGGACACCACAAATATATCGTTTTCCAGGTGTTAACATGTAAGAGGTGAGACATTTTGGTAGTATCGTGATATGTTGACACCAGAAATACGATGTGTGTTGCATTCAAAATGCAGCATCAGTCATATCGGAAAAATATCTTAACTCCATATTCTGATGTAGTGGTCCCAATCCGGAGATAAAATATGCTCGGGATATGATGTCTTGCAATGCCGTGACTGGAGAGTGTTCCAGTCCAGATTTCATCATATATGGGCCATATTTTTTAAATATCTGGGCAACTACATCTCTGGATTCTGGGGTATTTTGTGCAGTGATAATGTGACCCATTTCAGAGAGACAAGATCACCAAATCTTATCGTTTCTAAATGTGAATCCTCTCGTTAACTTGAGAGGTCCAAATGGAAGAAAAATGCATTATCTACTCACCCATTCCTCAGTCGGAAACCATGTTCTGGTAATTGTATCCAAGTCAAAATACAACTTTCAAAGCCGTAGAGAATAGCCTATCTAATACGCCTATCTTTCAAACTTTTCAACACTCATGCCTCCGTTGGTCTTTAAACAGCATATGCAGCATAACAGGCCTACCGTTGTTAAATGATTGCCAAATTAGTCCAAAAGATTGCTACCATGATATGAAAACAAAACGTATGAATACAACGGCAAGCTTTGGGAGGCCCTCACCTTTCTCCGATGAAAACAGGAAATTCATTGTTACCCAAAATATTGTGATTAAATCAATATTCATCTAAAAGATAATCTAACACAGCATTAACAAAGATGTACGTGTGTGGGCAGTGACATGGCCCTCATCACATTCATGGCTTAGTGAGCTTGTGAAAGGAAAATTATGAATTGAATAAATAAAAATTCACTCACATGCTTCTTTAGCCGCATTTCGTTTTTGCTGAACATGTTTTCATTTGTCGTCTTAATCTAATTCTATCCTTATTTTTTCAACAGATGTCAAATTGTCTTTTCAAATGTCTGTTTGAGGCAATTTATGACTTTTCCTTTGGAAATAAACACACAGAACTCACATTATTAGATATATAGCATTTCACCCATCCTGGACTCAAAGCGATGCTGCACTCATTTGGGAGGGTGGTTTGTAAGTCTGCATTGATGTTGGAGGGCTTTATAACCCACTCCTACATAAGGGTTGCTAGTTTGGAACAACACTCAATGTGGCAGACCCTCCACATGAATGCGCAAACGCAGTGAGAGTGGGTAGCGGGAGAGTGTACGGGCCAGATTGGAAATGGGCCCTTTTCTCCTTATTGTGTATTGTTTTCTGACTCTGGCTTCGAATTCTATGAAAGAAAGAGGCAACTTTGCTGCGATGGTAGCTACACATGTAGCTAAGTGGCTAAATATAAGGGGAAATGTGCAGATGTGTACCCATTGATTTCCCATGTAGGTAGATGGAGGGGAGGGTTGGGGAGTTGGATCTCTAAATAGAAATATTCAATAAATCAAAAATATTGTGTTAAGGGTCACATTTTTTTGGTTGTTTGACACATGTAGTAGACCATTTTTGTGCCAGCAGGTAATACCGGCCCTAATCGCCGGCTACCACCACAACTACATTTCAGACCTATGGGAAACACTGAGGTCTATTTCATTAATACAAAATATAAGGTTCCTTATGACTGTATTCATATAGCCATAGTCTTGCCAAGTGACATTTAAAAAAAATATGCAAGAATATTTTTGATAGACATATAATTATCTATTTTCGAATCTAAAACGGCCCACACCGGAATTCCGGCACAGTGAGGGAGAACTTAAAGCCATGTAAAACACAATAAAACCTTTTGACGGATTTGACTCTACATTCAGGGTTTTGTAAAACTGGACAAATAGTGTTTATTTTCTGATGCAATCTGTTGTGACATTTGTCTGGTTTACCAACTTGAGGATTATTCCACAATATTCATCAGTCTGAAATGTATCCATTGCAATAAATAGTGAATCAGTTAGTCAAACAAACCAACAACATAATCCGCAATAATTACAATAAACACAATCTTCAAGCTCCAGTCTGTTTCTCCCTGGTGAAGTTATTATCATCCCCACTCCCTGCTGTTTTCTTTTTGGGGAAAGATGGTGTCCCAAGACACTACAGTCACATACATTATTAATCCATTCCTCCTGAGCTGGCTGACTGAAACAAAAACATTGCTTTTTATTTACAGTCGGTGGTTGTTTCCACCTGTTTCGATGTAAAGCTTGATGAAAGCAGTATTTACTGCAGGGCTGTTATTCTGAGGGTGTTTTATGTTGTTATGCTCAGTTCTTGTATGTAATAGTGGTTGACTAATGCAGTAAAATAACCACAATTCTGTGTCATTTCATATGTTATAAAACTAAACTGAACCATGAGACACTGAACAGGCTCAGCTGTGGTTTGTACTGTGGAAACCTCTCACATGCTCTTTGTGTGGCGGTTGGCTGTTAGCACAGCTCTTTGTTGTGCTGTGAGAAACAGACAGCAAACTGAGTGAACAGGACATACAGCAGGCCTGGACAAAAAGTACTGAAACACACTTGCAAGCTTAAATGCTTAGCTAGCTTAACTTCAACTTTCAACAAAGTCACACTTGCGACAAATGCGTCCCAGCCAGGTTCATCACTTTTTAGTGTCCCCTGGAAACCGTTCCGTTGTGCTGGGAGTATTTACAGCACATGTGAAGATGTTTTCTGAGTTGTTTTGTCTGCATGTGTTTTCTTGCGATGCAGTGTGCACGATCCATGTCGTCAGGTCAGACTGAGTACAGCAGATGGTAAAATATCACCATCTCTATGATTCATTTGAAAAGTAAAGATACAAAGCATTTGTTCATGTCTGTGGTTATAAGAATTCAGGCAGTTATTGACTGTAAAGGATTTATCATTCAATATTAGACATGATGATTTTAATGTACTCACATGTGTATCTGCCCAATTATTTCTGTAAACCCCGAAACTCTGGGCGCTATGTGTTGGGCTGCATCTCCCACACAGTTTTTCTATGTTGGTGGAAACCTACTCTGATTCAAAAGCTGAGACTTGGCATTTTAACGTAGTTATGTGCAGCAGCTCAGAGCCTGAAGGACCAACATGTGCAACTGTCCAAATGCTACTGACCTCGACTGTATATGTGAAAACCATAGACTGTATAATGCAAACAGCCATCCCAGCAGGTGACCTGCTCTCCCAGTGACAATGGACAAAACAGTGCACTATTATTGTTTCCTCAACACGCTTTTTTCCCACACTGCTCTCAGTCCATTATGTGTGCTGGAATGTGGAAATTCCTGACCAGGTGGCTTTTCTCTTGTGATGCAGGGCCAGGGCTCATCCTCACAGCTGGACCATTCTCTTCTGATTGTACTGGGATGTGTGCTGGTCTGCTGCTGTGTAATGTTTTCAGGAACTTTGGGGGGAGTGGTCTGCAGTGCTAAACATTTCTGGCTGGTCGAGTACTCGCTGCATTTTATTTCACCTGCGACATTTCAGCAGTGAGCGAGCGAACACCACAAAACAGGTGCGGGAGGAGGTAAATAAACAAAACTGACTTCAAAACATAAAGGACCACAACAACTGGAGTGACTTGGGTTGCCATCCGTCACGTATAATACGTATAATATGACATAAATGTAATGTCAAGTAATAACTTTGCGGTGGAAATGCAGACAATAAAAAGTAGTAGTACCATGTAAGTAGTACTTACGCGGCTTAAGAATCCCATTTTTAAAAATCTTAGTAACAAGAGTTATGTTAATATTAATCTTAAAAAGCAAAATCCAGAGTAAAAAGATGGCGCCACAGCTGAGTTTTAAGGCCAGGAACACACTGGATGCGTGAAACACATGTCTGACGTGACGCATCCACGTGAGAATTGGTCTCTCATTTATTTTTCAGTCTTAACATATCTCCTAGTAAAGATAGATAAAGAAAAGACCTGTTGATGTCATAGTGACATCATACCAGCACAACATCACATAAACCTAACAGCTTCCACTACAGTTGTCTCTCTCTAGTCTGAATCTGACATGAAAAAAAATAAGAAGTAAAAAATTAACCATTTTATCAGTTGCATGTGGAGACAGAGACATTTTATTGAAATTTTGTGTCAAAAATAAATCAGAAAGAATGACGAGAAATCCAACATTCCAGTAACCTCCAAACTCCATGTAGAGAGATAGAGCTGAAGCAGCAGCCATGCATCAGCAACACGCAGCCCGTGTGAACATGCAGGCGTCTGCTGCATGTCTGCTAATCATCATAGTTTAAGTTTAGTTTTTGCTAGACTGAGGACTGTGGAAACCATCTTGCAAACAAAATTGCTTAACATTGTCTTCACCGCTTTTTGTGTAGCTTGTGGAAAAACAACTGTTCGACAGTTCATGATGCAGCAAATGAAGACAACGATGACCACAGTCCACAAACATGAATCCACAGCAGCTACAGACTAAGGGTATAATTTTGTCAAGCAGGCTGAACACATCCATCCGACCACTGTGTGTGAGAGACAGACAGACGGGTGGGTGGAGCTTCAGCTGTTTCAAAAATATAGTCCTTTATGAGTATTATAATGCAGTCGCTCACATCTACTCTGGGTTCCACATGAACTGATTCAGCCACTTACTTTGCTTCTCCATCAGCAGACAGTGAACGCTGTGTAGAAACAGCCTCAGTCTCCCACGGTGTGTTCAAACCTTTTCATAGCTGCACACACACACACAAAGACCTTCACATGCTGCCTCATTATCATCACAACACACACACACACACACACACACACACACACACACACACACTGAGAAATGCCTACACAGATTCAGCCTTTTATTCAGCTCAACTGGAAAACCTACAACACAAACACACAGCTTCACACATATGAGCTGATTCCAGACAATATAAATACATCAGTTCTGGGCAATTTAGACACTGTATGTAGGGAACACGGTTTGGATAGGCTGAGGACAAAACCTGTTCATTACAATGAACCACATGAAACAGTTCAAATTTGGACTTTAAAAGTTATGACTCAAATGAAAAAAAACAAGTTGGTTTTATCTAACTTGAGTCACTAGGATGTCATTTATTTTCCTACAAACCAGCAGCACATGGTTTTCTCTTCTCCTCCACCACACAACAGCAGAGATTAATGGTCCCCACAGGACCACTGAGACGCTGTCAATGAGAAACTCATGGATAGCCCCAATTACAGGACCCTTCAGGAGTTAACAGCAGCAATGCTGAGTAGGAGCAAAGATAACAGTGGCTTTGATGAGCTGCACAACCACACAGGTAATTTAAGATTAAAAAAAACACCTGGCCTTTCCTCCAATGCAAACATCTGGATAAACACTAAGAAAGATTTTTTGGAGCACCTGTCGGTGTCTCATAAACAACATCCGTCATGGAGGAAGTCAAAAGGTAAAGGTGAGTGTGCAGGTAAAGGAGAAGGGAAACATAATGAGACATAAGTATGTGGACACTCCTGTCTACATACTCAAATGTAATGCTGCCAGGATTAAGTTTTTATATGTTGTTTATTAACATATCCGACGAGTTGCAAAATGTTGATATATGATTTGAATGAAGCAGTTGTTGGTTAAGGCTGGGAAAACAAGTGATTTGAAGCACAAGACATTATGTTCACTTTGATAGAATTTACCCAGACTGTGATATTTTGCTAATGCTAACCCTAGCCTAAACCTTACCACATGCAGGGCTCAGGATGTGCACTCTACGACTTCTGAACAGTACAAAAATGTAGACATCCTTTACTCAAGAAATCATCCTGTGAACACAATCCAGGCAGCAATTACACTTTCCATCACTTTGCATTATCATTATAAAAAAGTCGTTTCTACGACTTTCCAAAAATCTGATGGAATGAAGAATTAATGGAGACACTGAGACTGACATGGACTGACATAGAGCATCTGCTTCCAGGTTGTTCCAGAATATTATATGCCATGTTGACCTGTGTTACTGTTTCATGTTACTAATCCCCCCCCCCCAAAAAAAAAAAAAAATGCATGACTAACTAAGCAATGACATGGCAGATTACCATTACAAGTGGGGAGTTCATCTGACCTGGTGGGTTCTAGAAAACTGGGTCACTGCTGTGCTCTTCTTCTTCCTATATATACACTAATCTACAGGCATCAAAGTGCAACCCAACACCTAGAGACCACTGCTGCCTGGAGACCACTGCTGCCCAGGCCCCCTCTCAGTCAGGGGAATCATCATGTGAAAGATGTACAGAGGTACACATGATGAAGAAGGAAATTTGAGATATTTGAGCAAGTCTCAGAATACAAATATGAAACCATATCATCACTAGTTTGGGCTCAGTGACTACTAATCATTTCTGCTGAAATGTGCCTTTTGACCAGTTTAAGATGGATCTGATGAGTGTGAGATCTGAATCTGTGTCACGGTGAATCTGTTTCACAGTGAACTACCACTGTAACTGTCTGTACAAGCATTCCTTTCTTTACACCACATTATATAACTACACCAACGATACCAGAGATATGTTTAGATATGTTAGTGTTCTGCTGACCAGAGCATCCACATAGCCCCATGCGTCTTGAGTTCGCTGGGAACCTGGATGGCAGGAGAGTTTGGAGGTGTCGGCCCATTGCAGCACCTCCGACCTCAGGGCTTGCGGAATGTACAGGCGATTAGGTGGGCAGGCACTGGGACCAGGTTGACTCTCGGTGGCGAGCCTTATTCTCTCCTCCATGTTCCAAGTCAGGGTGGCGATGACACAGGGAGGAGGAAGGATGGTGGCAGACCCCTCAGCAGAATCCTCCCCCTTCTGGAACTGCCAAGACAGGGCATCAGGCTTGATGTTGCGGGTCTGTAGGAGAGGGTGAAGTTGAAGAATAAGGACCTGGTGGGAGTACGGCCTCTTGGCTGTTTGGACGTGTTCCAAATTCTTATGGTCGGTCCAAACTAGGAAGGGTTCCTTGGTGCCCTCCAGCCAGTGCCACCACTCCTCCAGGGCCGTCTTTACTGCTAGCAATTCTCTGTTCCCAATATCGTAGTTTCTCTCGGCGGGTGACAAGTGCCAAGAGAAGATGGGGCAGGGGTGAAGCTTCTGGTCGGTGCCAGATCTTTGGTACAGAACAGCTCCCACCCCTATATTGGAGGTGTCCACCTCCACCATGAACTGGCGTTGGGATCAGGCATCTGGAGGATGGGCGCCAAGGTGAATCTGGACTTGAGGGTCTCGAAGGCCTTGTCGGCAGCAGAGGTCGACTGGAATGGCATTTTGAAGGAGGTGAGGGCGGTAAGAGGGGCGGCCACAGAGCTGTAGTTGTGGACGAAACGGCGGTAGAAGTTGGTGAACCACAGGAAGCACTGCACTTGTTTGCGGGAGTCAGGAATGGGCCACGAGGTGAAGGCGGAGACCTTTGCCGGTTCCATCTGCACGCTGCCTTGTGCCACAATGTACCCCAGGAAGGAGATGGATGAAGCATGAAACTCACACTTTTCAGCTTTGACGAACAGGGAGTTCTCAAGGAAACGCTGGAGCACTGACTGGACGTGAGGGACGTGCTTTGGGGTCTTGGAGAAGATGAGGATGTTGTCAAGGTTGACAAAGACGAAGTAGTTGAGCATGTCTCGAAGCACGTTGGCAGGAGCGTTGGTGAGACCGAAGGGCTTTACGAATATCTCGTAATGCCCGGGGGATATTCGTAATGCCCTGTGGGTGTGTTGAATGCCGTCTTCCACTCATCACCCTCTCTGATTCCAAGGATGCAATCATCTCTACCCTGGCCATTATCAATGCATCTGTTGATGCTCTGAGCCAAGAAGAATGGGAGGTACTGTGAGAGACAGGTACAGTGGAAATTGTGATTATGTATTAGGAAAATACAGCACATTCCTTATACTATCTTTGGGGGTCATAAAACTCTATTTATATTACGCCTGCAGAACTTGTGGCGCCTACACTGCTGAATATGCATTCGCATTTTTCTGTTCATGTCTACTTTTAACTTGGCTTAGTGCCATACAAGGTAGTCATGTCAAGAGTGATGACGTTTGTACTACAGGTGTCCCGACAATTATGTGTATAGAAGCAGTCTGTAGTAAACGTGCTCTTGGTCAGTAACACTCTTGTTGTTGGCTGAGACGTCCACTTGCAAGTGTCAGAATTAACTGGAAATACTACTCTCCTGTTGTCAGTCCCCTGTTTCCTGAAATTCCCATGACAGATTACATGATTTATTATTATATAATCGTATATTAAAGGGCATATTAGAGTTGAATATCAGTAATAACAAACAAGAATAAACTGAACAAAGTCCATATACCACATAATAAAACAAAGCATAATTTTCTGAGTTACTGTTTTTTCAGCCATGTGACAGCCTTCAAATGCTACTCCTGTGCAAGGGTCTGCAGAGAATTACAGCCGACCACCAGACACAAGGAACAGTGACCATGGAGAAAGTGACAGAGCTGGTGACTCCTCTCTATACATCTGTGGACAGAAGGTTCCACAGAATGGAATACAGAACTGTTCTCTAAGAAACCACTGTACTGGACCCAAGGTTCAAAAAGCTGGCCTTTAATGACAACAGAGCTGTTGATGTAGTACTTCAGAGAGTAACAGCAGCAAGATGCAGCCCCAGCAGCCAGCCAGCTCCACCACCAGCAGGCCAAGACGGCCAAGAGAAGCGGGAGCTATATAGTTGATAGATAGATAGTTGTTAGTTGATAGATACAACTTAAACTGTTGGATGCTGCTATTTTGCATGTTGTAATTCATTTATTTTTATTTTTTATTATTTGTTATTTATTAGGAGTGTAACAAATAACTGATATGAATCTGAAATCAGTTTTAATTTAAAAGATGCGAGTGCATCGATACACGGAGCCCTGGTTCGATCTAAACGTACCATGAATTGGCCGATGGCGCAATTACAAAGTTATGAATCGGTTTAATGTAGCTGCTATGCTGCTGAAAGCCCCGTCTGCTCAGTGTCAGTGTCTACAGCTCTCTCTCTCTCTCCCCCATAAGACTATTGCAAGACTTGTCACAGTAACATTAAGATAGCGCTCTGATGCGAGGGAAAGACAAACATGTCTGACAACACCGACACGATTTATAATGCACCGTCAAGAATGAAAACCAAAGTTTGGAAGACATTTGGATTTTACGGAAAGAACCATCGCATTGCAATATGTAAGTAGCGTAAAACAGCACTCAAATACTGTGGTAGCACGACTAATCTCAACACTCACTTAGTGAGATGACATGGGGAAACAGGCGATGAGGAGGCTAGTAGTACAGCTAGCACAAAGACACGGCAAGACAAAGATACAGACATTCAAGACTTCTTTCAACCAAAACTTAGCCACAACTCGGCTAGAGCGAAGGTAATGACTTCTTCAATTGTGAAGGACCTGAGACCATACAGTGTTGTGGAGAATGAGGGCTTTCGGGACATGATAATTACGTTGGAGCCCTAGTACAAGATACCAAGTCGACAGCATTTCACCGACAAATGCGTGCCAGAGCTGTATAATAAAGTAAAGGATGAAGAACAGCTTTTATGATGATTTATAAAATGTTAACAAGCTAATTAATAAACTAGTTATAAACCATTTTATTAATTAGCTTGCTAACACTTTATAAATCATTTATAAGCTGTTACAACAAATTAGATAAAAAGGGCAACTGACCTGTTGTTTGCCAAATAGTGAGCCTGCATCACTGTATGAAAACTGTGTTGTAATTTGTTTATAATAATTTATTTATGATTGTGTTAAAAACCAAATGAATAACCTAATTATAAACCATTTATTAATCCTTTATAAGGGTAGTCTTATTGTAAAGCGGTACCAAGTTTTTCTTTGTAAGTATAAGGATGATGAGTCAGTTCCATTTCTTAGACTTTCACTTTCAGTCAGCAGGGTTTGGCTTCAGGTAGCCAGACCTGTTCAACAAGCATGTCGTAGCATGAGTCTTGCCAAGCTCTTTATCTCTGCATGAAACATAAACTGAGAGCGGCTGAAATGTGTCAGAGACAGGAGTCAGCTGTGCTGTGAACCACGACCTGTTGATTCTGCTCAGTATCACACTGCTGGAGAGACTGAGGTGCTAAAACCTCATTAGATCTGACTTCATCTGTAAAGCGCTGATGTAATTAGGCCGAGACCATCTGTGCCGAGCCGAGCCGGGCCAGACAGAGTGTCATTCAGCCTGAGGATGAGCAAACAGCAAGGTGATGATGACGCACTACTTGACTCTTGGATAAGAAGATGTGTGTTGACTCAACTGTACTGAATTCTGTCATCGATTTCATGGGGCTTTCTGGTCTTTACTCTGAGGTCTGGAGGTTATGGGTTCAGTGGACCATGTTCAGTCAAACACTGCTTCTTATCCCAAAATGCACTGTGAATGTAATGGGCTGGGCTGGTAGGCAGTAATAGACACTGGATAAGTTACCAGTCTATCACAGGACACTATTCTTGTGTTTATATTAACCATCTCCTGGCATGAGCTGAGAGTGACCTCCTGCAGTGTTCACTGAGGTGAAGATATCTTTTAAGAAACCCAAACAACATGTTCTTTTTCCTCGGTATAACTGGACGTCAGTGTTCACTGCCTGAGAATGAATGCATATTATATAAATTATTCCTGGGGGTGCACATTACAGATGACCTCAACTGATCCACCAACACCATGGCTCCCACCAAGAAAGCCCAGCAATGCCTCCACTTCCTGCAGACACTGAGAAAAGTGAACACCCCCCCAATCCAAAATGACAACATTCTGCAGAGGAACCATAGAGAGCATCCTAACTCATTGCATCACTGTCTGCTATGGGAACTGTACAGATGCTGAGAACAGTGAGAGCCGCAGCAAAAATCATGGGCGTGTCTCTCCCCACCATAACCAATATATACACAGACTGGTGTGTTAGGAAGGCCACAAACATAATGACTGACCCCTCCCACCACCTTTTTGCACTTTTGCCCTCTGGAAGGAGGCTCCAGAGCAAAGTCTGCCAGACTGAGCAACAGCAACAGCAACAGCAAGACATCAGGACTTTTAACAGCCTTTTGGATGCTGCCCCTCCCCTCCTGCTGACACCACAGCACAGACAAGAACAATATCTTGCTCCCAAGTATTCAATGTTATACTATGGAATTTACAATAAATCTGATTTTGATTCTGATTATTACCATGATGTCAACTAGTAATCACCACCTTTCATATTCAAATATATCCTCATTAATCACAACAGGATGAACATTTTTGGCAACTGATTCTATTAAATAATAAAAGAAACTTAATGTGTGTCAACATAGCAACTGGTTGACACACCAACCACAGCTCAATGCCCACCTACTAACCTTTACCATGTGGCCAACGCAAACAAGAAACTAACCGCTCCTGCTCATATTTAAACAGATCCATCTCCATGGTGACTGAGGGAACTCCTTCTGTTTATAATTACTTTGCAATTGAAAGTCAGGGGAATAAAAGTGGCGTTTTCTTTTATTCCGAGGTCAAGAACTGACCTTAATGACTGAGGTGTTAACATTATGATCTTATTAGTGAGATTTATCTGTGTCTGAAAAAAATACTTTTTACTGCAAGAAACATTTTCTGGGGCACTTTCTGGTTTGCTTTGGTACGGAGTAGATGTGTCTCAGGGGAGCTCCACCTCAACTTCACATTTTACCTCACCCAAGAGACATTCAACTTCCATTTCTGGTGTCTGAAATAAATTGTTATGTTCTAAAAAAAAAATGGCAAAACAAGGTAAAGGAAAGAGACAAGAAAAGGGAGTTGGAGAAGAATATTCTGAGACTTCAACGAAGTTAACAGGCCTGGAAGAACCTAAAGCTAACACTGCTTGTGCCATGACTCCAGTTACCAATGAAGATGTCCTAGTTGCGATAAATATGCTGAATGGCACTGTTGATAAGAGGTTTGCAGAGCACAACGGGGCTCCCTCACGAGCCTCAAAGCAGCTGTACATAATGTCAGTGATGGATGTCTATAAGTGAGGCCACCATCGAATTGCACGAGAGGCGTATCAAGGAGCTGGAGAAACGGCATGATAGTTTAGCATCTCAATACATGCAACAACAAGCCAAGCTCAATGACCTTGAGGCTCACTCCCGCGGGCAAAACATTTGCATAATTGGGGTCAAAGAAAAGGCCCAAAGCAGTAGGCCGACTGAGTTTGTCGCCAGATTGCTGCCAACACTACTGGGAGAGGATCATTTTGACCGACCAATCTTAGCAGACCATGCCCACCAAGCATGTGTGTGCATGTTTGTGCATGTTTGTTTGTTTGTTTGTTTGTTATGTTTAACAAATGATGGGCCAAAAATGACAATTACTCCAAGTTTTGGGTGAGGACAGATTATTGTTTTCTCTTTAAATTACATTACGTATCTGTGAAGTTGAATGTCTCCCTTGTTTGGAGTTTAGAGGGTAGTTATTCAGCTAGTCTGGGCCACATGTTGGCTTCTGGGTCTAGCTTTAGGTTGTGTGAGGTAGTCATGAATAGTCAGTACATTACACACAGTATATTCTGTTCAGCGCGCTCCCAGTTAGGGAAGCCGACCGGCAGAGTGATGTGTTGCTGTACACGGTGCCATGAGAATAAATGCACGAGCACACAAGCCCATGAACACATAAGCACACCAACAAGAGAATGCGTATGTAGTATTATACATCCCGACCAAACTGGCTTTATGCCAGGCAGTCATACAGACTTTAATCTGTGCCGCCTTTTACATACGCAAAGGACACAGAAGACTGTTGCTATCTCATTAGATGCACAACGTGCTTTTGATCAAGTGGAGTGGCCCTATATGATGCTAACAATCAACAAATTTGGATTTGGACCCTCTTTCATAAAATGGATTGAGATCATCTACCCACACCCAACTGCTTCAGTTATTATCAGAATATTTCTCTCCCTTTTGCAATTCATCGTGGGACCCAACAAGGCTGCCCTTTCTCTCCTTTCCATTTTGCAGTTTTCATTGAGCCATTGGCAGCCAGCATCAGACAGAACCCTCTCATATCTCCCACTGACACGTATGGATATAAACATCACCTTTCTCTTTACACAGATGACATACTTCAACCCGCAATTATCTGTACCTCCCTTCTGGCTCTAATTAATAACTTTGGCAGTCTCTCGCGATTTTGACAATTTGGTCAAAAGTGAATTAATGCCAGTTTCTGCAGTGATTAATATGACTTATTTATAGTCCATTCCTTTTTAAAAAAAAAAAAAAAACCTATAACAATTTTTCCTACCTTGGCGTGATTGTAACAAAAAATCCAAATCACCTCCTACGACTTAATTGCCAGGTTATTCATTGAAAGATCACTATGTAAGAAAACCCCCCTGCCTGCTCTTCTCAGTAGCCCTTCTACAGTTAATAAGTCATATTTTAGTAACAGCTTTGTAGTTGGCAATACTTTAAAAATCTGGAAGCAGATAGAATTATATATTAAGGCTCCAAAAATCTATAATGATAACTCCATCTGTGCGAATCATTCCTGTATACCTGATCTAGACGATAATGTTTTTTCCACTTGGAAACAAAAAGGTTTAAGTATTGTAGATGAGCTTTATATTTATAGGAACTTTGCCTTGCCTTGCCTGCATCAAGTTTTTTCAGATATCTACAAATTCAAGACTATGTCAGGAAGCATATGCCTAATTTTGAAATTCTGGACAAACAGTCCTTGGAGGCAGTTAATGCCTTTGATCCTGTCTCTCGTGGAGGGGTTACCTTTTTCTATCAGATCCTACATAAGAAAACTCTATTGAATACAGAAGGACTTAAGCAGGCATGAGTGAATAAACTGAATATAGGATTACAAGATAAAGTCTGGGATGAGTGTTTAAAGAGCATACGTGACTGTTCAGTCAATGTCAGGCATAATCTCATACAGTTTAAAACATTATATAGACTTTATTACTCTAAAGAAGAGTCACACCTTTTTTTACCTGATGTTTCACCTTTTTGTGATCGGTGTAGATCTAGGATTGGTAATCTAACACACTCTTTCTGGTCTTGCAGTAAACTTAACACCTATTGGAAAAGCAATTTTCATTGTTTTTCGGAGGCTTTTGGGAAACATTGGGTGCCAGATAGCGATTTTTGTGGTGACTAACTCTTTATTTCATGCCACTAAATTTGAGAAAATGGCTGTATTGTTCGGAATAGTAACTGCAAAGAAGATAATTTTAGGAATATGGAAATTGGACTCTGTACCCATATATGATTTGTGGTCGGGAGAAACAGACTACACTTGGAGAGACGGATATTTTACAGTGAAGATGGAGGAGGTGTGGTTGGTAAGATCTCGGACCCCGTACTGAAATTCTTTCAGGCTAAGAATGAATGTGTTGAGTCAAATGTGAAGCACCATGCTGTGTATTTTGTTTCTCTTTTTTTCTCTCAAAAGCTACTGTAATACATAATTTTGTTTTTTAAAGAATCACCACCTTGCACTTAATTTATCTGTGACTGTGGCTACTGTTGTCAGATATCAGAGTTAGTTTGTTCCACATCATCACAGGGCAATAGGTGAACCACTTCAGTGGCAATTTTCAGAGATAAACAAAGAAAATACAGTCCAATCCAATTTGGATGAAGTCTTCTTTAGTTAATAGTTAAAGTTAAATTTAATTATTTATTTTATTTGGATACTTCAAAAGAAGTTTGTGAAAATGTTGTTGAAATTCAGATGTGAATTGCTAAAAATTACAGAAATAATCATCTGCAGCTGCTCCTGCTCTCTTTCCTTTTCCTCTTTTACCTCCTGTTTTCCACTTTGACTTAGATCATTCATCCTCTTCTCCCCTCACACATTTCCCATGAAGAAGCATTGTAACAGTTATTGAGTGTTGTGAGAAATTATCAGACATGAGATGACTCTTGAATTAGTGTCTTCAGCCACTGAAAACAATATGGGCAATTTTATACAGTCTAGTTTTAGGCTAAATGTTGGCGACACAGACTGAACAGTTTCCATGGAATGACTCAATTAACACCAAAGACCAAGGCTGTTTGCAAAACTTTCCAAACTTTTCCAGTACAGACCTCATGTAGCTGAACAGGCTACAGTCTGATCCTGATCTGCATCATGACGATCACTCACCGGCTTCTCGCTGGAAGTGGTCGGCGGACAGGTCATGCATAGACCTCCTCTGAGGTGCTGTCTTTCCCTCGGGTGCTTTGTGGAAGTGGTTGTGGGGGTGGTGGTCAGGACTACCGACGCTCCCAGTACTGGATGTGCTACTACCATCCCCCACGTCCCGAGCCGACACCGAGCCGTTCAGGTTGCTCAGGCTGCTGGACTGGCTGTCGATGGAGCTCCGGGAGCCGGCTCCGCTCCTCTCCTCATCCAGCATCAGGACGATCTCCTTCAGCTCCATGTTCTCCGTCCTCAGCGCTTCCTGACCGGCCTCCAGCTCCGTCAGCTTCTGTTGGTAAAGTCCGACGTCTTTCCACAGGACGCCGGCCGTGTAGCGGCCGAACCGCTGCCACTCCCGGGACACCTTCTTCCCCTTCTGTCGGTCGTCGTCCAGGAAGCAGCACAGCTCTCTCAGCTCCTGGTTGTCGTCCTGCAGTTTCTGGTTGACCTCTTTCAGACTCCGGATCTCGTGGAGGTGGATCTGCAGTCTCCGGTTCACGTCTTTCATCATGTTTCCGTGCTCCAGCATCAGGGCCATGTTGCGGCTCTCCAGCCTCCTCAGTCTCCGGATCAGATCTTCCTTCCCCAGCATCAGCAGCTCCTCGTCGGGCCGCTGGCTCAAATCCGCTCCGTGACCTTCCATGCCCCAGCTGTTTCTAATGTTGCCCTAATAAACCGGGGGTCCTCTCACAGCTGTAGGACGACAGTTAGGCTATTATGAAAACCAGATCCATGATGGATTACATACCGGGCTTCGGAGACAGATCCGTATCCTACACGGGCCCCGGTGACCCAGATCAGACCGCACTGCTCTTAATCCACCGGCAGAGGAAACCACGAACCACAAAGCAGAACAAGCCTTCTCTATGAACGGGGTACGTTCATGGTGGAGACGCTGTCTTAAGACCGGAGACCGGAGCCGGTTGGGGTGGAAGTGAAGGAGCATGGAAGGAGACGCAGAGAGAGAGAGAGAGAGAGAGAGAGAGCGAGAGAGAGAGAGAGAGCACTTATCCCACCTCACACCTCGCAGAAAGTACCACAGTGTCCTCTGTAGGCAGCAGCACAGACCTGTAGAGTCACAGAGCCTCTGGAACAAAGCAGCTCTGTTGTGGTCTGTCAGGGTGACAGTATGAGACTGAATGGTATACTGAGGTCAGCTCAGTATTCAATACCATCACAGGTAACAGATAACAGAAGCTTATTTGCCTTTAAGCAGCTGCACACCTGTACCCAGGGTTGGGAAGGTTGCTTTTGAAATGGAATAGGTTACAGATTAAAATGTAATGAATAATGTAACGTTTAATTACTTCATCAAAGTAATGTATTTATTACGTTTGATTACTTTTCAGTACCACTGTGAACCATCTGTTGGTGTTGAATATCTAATGAAAACACACTGCTGAATGAAGAGTGTTAGATCTCACACCTGTCACCTGTCTGACCCACATGTACACCAACGGGAGTTCCTGCTCAGTTTTAGATTCTACACATCAACATTTTACTGAAAACAATATATTCTGATCTAACATTTTGATTAGTGTCTGTGATTTCATAACACATTCTTTCTCAGTAATTGTAACAGATTACAATTACATTTATTTTGTAATTTAATTAGGCAATGTAATCCCATTACATGGAATTTACTCCCCAACACTGATTATTATGAGTCCTCAGCCCAACTACACTCCTATAAAGTTTCATGATTGTACCTCTCAGGTTGTAACAAACAGACAGACCGACAGACAGACAGAGAAGGTGAAACAAACTAAATCGATCTCCGTCCAGACTAACGCACCTGAAAATGCATATATACATGAGCAATCATGTACACTGAGCATGTGGCAGCCAGTATGAACAGGAAGAAGATTGCAGTTTGTTTTCTTGCTCACAGTATAAATGTCTGTAGATATGTTTTCTCCATGACTGGAACTAGTTTGATGACATTGTCAGACTCATAAAGACCTTCATTAGCGCTTGGCCAAAACAGAAAACATAAGTTAGAGGTGGGGTTTACTTTGCTCTCTCCATACTGTCTGTATGTTCATTACATCATTTCAAATACAGCCCCCCCCCCCCTCCTGAACTGAATATGGACAATGTAGATTGTGGAAAAATTCTTTGCTTGACTCTTTCACTCCCTCTTCTATCATTATAACAATAACTATTATTATTATCATTATTATTATAAAGATAAGGTCGCCCTCTGCTGGGCAGCAGGAGATTACAGGTGTGAGTAATGGGGGAAAAAAATGACAGTTTAACCCGAGAAACTACAATAACAGAGAAGCCCCAGGATGCATTGCGAGCTGGGGTCTCAATGATAGATGTCTTTTCTTTTTTTTTTTCTTTTGTGTGTGTGTGTGTGTGTGTGTGTGTGTGTGTGTGTGTGTGTGCGTGCGTGTGTATCCCTCCCTAAGGAATGCCAAGCATACTGCAATTTTCTTCCCTCTGCTGTTTGACCATACCATACCATGAGGGACAAAATTTTACAAAAGGAGTGAGAGACAACAGGGAAAGTTTCCAGAATGTGGAAGGGCTTCAATCAGTAGTCATAAGCTGCAAGAAAGAAACAGAAGAGCAGTTAACCACAACTGCCACTCAGTCCGAG
>NW_019174404.1:24148577-24192160 GCF_002260705.1 Seriola dumerili
ATCCGCCATGTGTATAAAAACAGCTAAACGTCGCCTAATAATATGATCTCACAGTAAATGACTAAACATTAGGCTTTTAATGAAGTAGACTGAGCTAAGTAAAGGTAAAGGTCCGCACTGATTTCCATTTAAACCCCGAGGAGGGTTTAAAGCTCCCTGAGATGTTAATGTATTTTCAGGCTTGACATGCTGTAGATTGGAACCTTCGTTGACTCTATATTTATGATCATTTTATTTGTTCTTGATGCGCAGAAACACCAATTAGTCATGATTGGCAATTGGTGGACATATCTCTTCTCTGTTGCTGATTCAGCTTCTTGTGTGCAGATGGTTCACTTCCTCTTAGTGTGTCCATTGTGTAACATAAAGTTTTGCTATAAATATGCCTTAAATCTTACATAAGCAGTTATTTGAATAAATTACATTACTGGTTTTATCTGCAGGCACATGAAACCTTCATTCTACAATGCTCTTACCTTAGTATTCTGTAGGCTATTATTAGTACAGTATTATTTTTATTATTTCAAGATTCAAAAGATATGATATAACGTCAAATGTATTAAAAACAATAATGTAAAAGAAAACTCATTTCATTGTCAACAAAAACAGCATGCTCTCAAAGCTCAAAGTTAGGATTTCCTTAATGACAGTACTTCCCTACAGGCTATCATGAATGCTGTCCCCTCCTATTATGCTATGATAATACTGGAGAAACTATAAGACAGATTCAATGATCAATTAGCAAAACACTCAAATCTTTAAATGTTAGGCTACTAAGATCGTCTTTCATTCAAGCTTATATATTCAATGTCATTTGTCATGCTAACAATGTTCACACTATTATGCTTTAGCATTAAAATACAGAATTTAACTGAATAACAGCTGCTGGCAAAGATAACAAGGTCAGTAACACTGTAATTCATTATCATGTTGTATTCACCACTGGTAGTCCAGACTGATGAGAGCCAATGAGGGAGAGAGGTGGGTGTCTACATCATCGTTTCCAAAGGTCTCAGTTTCTGTCCGTCCAGGCTACAACACAACCCCAGAGTTTTCAAAATTAAACAGGTCCAGCAGAGTTACCAAAACTCAGTTTCCGGGGCTTGGAAACTACAGAGTCGCGTGGACGGAGGAGGAAACATAGGAAAGGAGATTAGTTTTAGTGTGGACATAGTCTGACTCTACTCAACATCTTTCCACTCATTGTTTTAGTTTTAGGGCTTGATGTGTAAATGAGCTAACACGTTTGCTGTATCAACTTTTGTCAGCGTTGTGTGTACAGCCCTCCTCCTTACTGCCTCCTCTGCTCACCTCTCCTCTGCATCTGTTCAGGAGTGTTCTCCCTATGCAGCTCACCTCTTTGATGCCGAAGACCCGAGCACCCCTGACCGGACCATCCCTGGACTCTGTCAGGATTACTGCTCCCAGTTTTGGAATAAGTGCAGTTCCACCATCCCTCTCCTGACTGATGACCCACACATTGCCAAAGTCAAAGCAGACCAGACTCGTGTCTGCCAGTACCTGGCGCTAGATGACGTGGACTACTGCTACCCACACCTCCTCAGCAACCAGAAGCTAACACAGAACCTGGGCCGGGTTCAGTCAGACACAGATGGTTGTCTGCAGCTGTGTCTAGAAGAAGTGGCCAACGGTCTGCAGAACCCACTAGCCATGGTCCACGCCAATGATGGCACACATCGGTTCTTTGTGGCTGAACAGGTGGGCTTGGTGTGGACCTACCTTCCTGACCGGTCCAAACTGCAGAAACCATTTTTGAACATTACTAAGGCGGTCTTAACATCATCATGGGAAGGTGATGAGAGAGGCTTTCTAGGACTCACCTTTCATCCCATGTACAAGTACAATGGGAAGCTGTATGTGTATTACTCAGTGGAGGTAGGTTTTGATGAGAGGATCAGGATCAGTGAGTTCCATGTGTCAGCCAACGACATGAATGTGGTGGATCACACCTCTGAGCGGTAGGTATGGACAGTCCATCCAGGTTTGGTAACAGCAATGGGTTTTTAGAGATCTTCAACATTTAGAACTCTACATGTACCCTACAGATAAACATGGAGTTTCTATGTTGTATTTGTCGTGTCCACTGTTCTTCCAGGGTTATTCTGGAGATCGATGAGCCTGCATCAAACCACAATGGAGGGCAGCTGCTCTTCGCCGATGACGGTTACTTGTACATTTTCACAGGTGATGGTGGAATGGCAGGAGACCCATTTGGGAAATATGGGAATGCTCAGAACAAGTAAGAAAATATTTGATCTTAAGTAACCAAGTATCTTTCAAAGAACCAATCTAATTGCAACAAATGTACCAAAGAA
Organism: Seriola dumerili; assembly: GCF_002260705.1. Taxonomy (NCBI): domain Eukaryota; kingdom Metazoa; phylum Chordata; class Actinopteri; order Carangiformes; family Carangidae; genus Seriola; species Seriola dumerili. Next base: position 24,150,914 of record NW_019174404.1, read on the forward strand.
TGAAGTTTAGAGAAATCTTAGATGAATGTTTTTCTCAGAAAGTATATATGTAAATTATATCTGCAGGAACAATATTTGTTACTCTTCATGTGACATAAAATGCCAGTTACTACTCATTTCCCATATTGCCACATCTATATCAGGTCAGCTCTCTTGGGTAAAGTTCTTCGTATTGATGTGGATGACAACGAGAGAGGTCCACTGTACAGAGTCCCTCCAGATAACCCGTTCATACATGAGCGAGGAGCTCGACCTGAGATTTACGCCTATGGTGTCCGCAATATGTGGAGGTGCTCGGTAGACCGGGGCGACTTTCACACCAAAGAGGGCAAAGGACGCATCTTCTGTGGGGACGTAGGCCAGAACAAGTTTGAAGAGATTGACATTATCGAGAAAGGGCGGAACTACGGCTGGAGAGCTAAAGAGGGCTTCTCCTGCTATGATAAGAAGCTTTGTGCCAACAGCTCACTAGGTAGGTTTCGTCTGGACACAGCCATGGTCACCCTTGTTCAGCAGCAGACAGCAGTGGTCTTAACTGTGTTGAATTGGAGGGCCAAGACTGCGGTTTTTCATTCACGCACCAGAACCTCTCCAACTCTCTCCACAAATAGTGTAACTTTTCCTGTCTGGATGAAATCAGCTTCTGTAGTGTTTTGTCTGAATGAAAGGCTGCAGGCTCTTGGCTCTTTGCAGAAATGATGACCCACTTTTTTTTTACTGCTGCCAAGGAAATAAACTCGCTTTGGATACAAGCGTCTGCCAAATGAGTAAATGTAAATGTAAACTCATTATTACATTATACCAATATAACTTATGCAAACTGCCATCAGTTAGATGAAATACTGAAAGCAACATTTAACCAGCAGCTACCACATGGAACCTACAACTTGTTGTTAGAATGTGGATTATCATGTCGTCAGTAGACCATTAGAACCTTTTAAGCGACTTACCTGACCAACCGTAATTCACACTGAAATGTGCAAAATCGTCATGAAATCACTGAATAATTGACATTGTCAGCCTAGCCGAGCAGTTACAGTGTGCCTTGTTGGACCTGCATTATCAATGTCATCATGGTGGTTTAATGAGATACATGTGCTTCCAATATTCGCTTCAAATGATTTCTAAATTAGAACATATATTGTGCTAAAGTGGCTAAGTTTAAATGAAAAAAATGAAAAATGAAATGAGACTTATCCTTGAAAGATACATTTTTATTGAACTGTAAAATTGACAGTGTCACAGAAAAAACATTTTCTGAATATAAAATGACTGGCTTCACGGAAAAGAAATGGGTGGTCCAGATTAAAGACAAGCTCAGAAAAACCAAGAATGACCTTTAGATTTGTTCACAGATGATGTCCTGCCGATTTATGCATACCCCCACAAGATGGGCAAGTCAGTGACTGGTGGCTATGTGTACCGAGGCTGTGAATACCCCAACCTGAACGGGATGTACATATTTGGAGACTTCATGAGCGGGTAAGATTTAATCTTGTAAATAGCATGTTTTGTTTGCAAAATAACACCAACATTTATGTTTGTGTTAACAACAGCAGTGAAAAGATTTTGAGGAATGGAAACAATATGATATCAGGCCTAAGCCTGAAGATAAATTTAGTAGATGTTTGTTTGATACCTCACTTTCACAGATGACATGGAGTCTGTGAACTAGTTTGGACAAGCAAAGAGAGGGGAAGTTCAAGTTCTTGTCAAACACAAAGCACTTCTTTTAAACAGCTCCTTTTTCTACAGGCCCTCTACCGTTGTGTCATATTTTCCACCAACTGTAGCTTCAGTAAAACAGAATATATTTACATTCAGATTCAGATCCAGACAACTTTATTAATGCTAAAAAGGGCAGTTCCTTTGCAGCTTACCCAGTCCATACACACAAGTTCTCTGTCAGAGGCAACAGATCAACATACAGTGTGGATCAATGCAAGGAGCAAAAAGTAAAACAAATAAAAATAAAACATATAAAATAGATAAGAAATAATACATTATGTTACAGTTCCTATAGCAGATGTGTAATATACATGAATGACTGAATTTTAAATTTTAAATATTTGTATATATTATTTATATATATCTATATATCTATATATATATACATATTTATATATACAGTATACATATATATATATATTTGTATATAAATATACAGTATAACAGTTATTTAAAATGACAGCTGTAGGCGTTTAGTAGCCTGATAGCAGAAGGAATGATGGACTTGGAGTAGTGGTTTGTTGTCCTAAGCGGAACATACCGGTAATGCCAACCTGCGTGCACTACAGTAAACTCTCTGGACAGAATATGGTCCGATTGGCTGATCATTCCATTTCTCCCAAAGGGAGCACAAGCCACTTTACTGGATTCCGACTTATCTTTGAGCAAACTTTCACAATACCCTTTAGGCTATTTTTGTCCTTTACAGACAACCCATTAAACCAGCAAATATAGTCCACACACATCTTCCATATTTGGGAGGCTTTTGATGGAACTGCAACTGACCATTTTCATTATCAATTAATCTATTAAAATCTTTTTTTTGCTGAATACATGAATACTTTAGTCTACTATAAAATGTCACAAAAACAGTGAAAATACCCCCTCAGAGTGTCCCAGAGCCCGAAGTGATGTCTTCAAATTCAAAGATCTTAAAGTCACAGTGAAATACAACACAGGGAAACAGAAAATACTCACAATGGAGAACCTGGAACAGGCATATTTGTTCAATATATGATTAGCACTTCAATAATTGTTCATGCTCCCTAAGGCTGCATAAAAGTTCACACAACACCCTGTCTCAAAATAACATGGACTGCACTGCACATTAGAGACTGGGAACATTTTGCTTTGTTCCTGTACCAGGCGTTTGATGAGTCTGCAGGAGGACAGAAACACTGGGCAATGGAAATACAATGAGATCTGTATGGGGATGGGCCTGACCTGCGCCTTCCCTGGACTCATCAACAACTACCACCAGTACATCATCTCTTTTGCTGAGGATGAAGCTGGTAATTCATAAACACACAACCTCAAAGCGACCTATGATGCTGTCTACACCAGCTGTAACTAGTCTAATGTCCTCCTGATGTTCTGTTCTCTTTTTCTTTCCATCAGGCGAGCTGTACTTCATGTCCACTGGAGTGCCGAGTGCTACGTCACCTTCAGGAGTCGTTTATAAATTGGTGGATCCCTCAAGGTGACTAATATAATAATTACTTTGCTATTTCCTTACTTTGCCTTCATTACATGAAGAAAGCTCATATAAAATGTCCACTAACTGCTCACTGTGAAGTGAGTATGTGCAGTTCTGTTGGACATGGATATATAAGACACACATCTGTTCATAATTACAAATCTCTTTCTACTGTGTTAGCTTGAGGGACGTGCAGTATCATGATCATACTTGGCTTGGATGTGAGTTTAGCTCTGTGTTTTGTTAGCATTGGTGGGATAACTTTCTCAGACATTTCTTTGGTGTCTATTTAAGTACTGAATCACACCTATGGTGCACGCGTGCAGTTAAGTTGTGGCCCGTCTTGAAGGTTATGTAACCACTGTTCCTACGGTTAGTAGTTTACATAGAACAGTCAACTAGATCACATGATCAAATGTTACACTTACTCTATGTACAGTTTGATCATGTTGAGAATATGACGCATCATCAGACAAACATCCAGCTCAGTAATATCAGACCATACCATGGATGTAGCAGGTTATGATTAGCATAGCATTAAGCAGCAGGTGAATAAACAGAAGTAGTTTGTGTTTTGAATGACTTCATTTACTGGCTTGTGTCAGTAAATGAAATAAGCCACATTGGAGACATCCGTTCAGTAGAGAAGCTGCAGTGCAGGCAGAGGTCAAGCTAAGCTAACAGGTTAGGCTATGAAAACATTGCTAAGCTAGCTTTCATTTCCAGCAGAACAAGCTGTCCAAGTGTAACAGACTGACTTTGTCATGTTTCTGTGTAAAGGCATCACAGATAAAGAAGAGTGAATGATGAATGAAAGGATGTTTTCTGTCCTTTCATCTTTACTAACTAACAATTGAATTAGCTCAGAGGCTACCTGCAACTACCGGCATCTTTTAAGGTGGAATGTTTTCTTTTGTGTTACTTAATGCTTGATTAACACCTTAAATGTCAATATGACAACCTTGACCATTTCATTTGATTTTGTTAGCTCTCCTCATGACATACACTTTAGTGATGATTGGATCTTCTCAACCAGATTGTTGAACTGTGAATATCACTTGGAGAAAAAAAAGTGGCAAAGTGACAATTAAAAGTATTCAAAGTTTCAGAAAAAAGAGTGATTCGTTTTTGTTCTGTGTTGTTTTTTTGTTGTTTTCCAGACGTGCTCCACCGAGGCAGTGTCACTATGACCCTCTTCCTGTCAGAGTTAAAAGTAATCTCATAAAGTTTGTTCCGCAGGAAAGTGAGTCGACTTACAAAGCACTTGTCACTGACTAGAACTAATCAAATATGTGACTTTAATTGTTTATGTTCATATTTGGTCACATGTTTTACCATTGCTCTTCCATTAGCATTGATTGGCATTGAGCCATCAAGCAATAACCAGCCTGAGCCACAACCCACACAATCATACGACTGGCTCCAAGAGCTCATTGACCGTCTCGGTGAACTAGGACCAGACCTGGCCACCCCTTTACCAACCACTACTACCACCAAACCACCCAGACAGTCAAGGCGGAAAGGTCGGCGCAGAAAGGGAAAATCCAGAATGGAACCTGGACCCGAGCTCCAGAGTGGAAGGGTGAGGCTGTCTGGAGACGAAGAAGGCCGCAGTGACCGTGGACGAGTGGAGATCTACATTAACGGGGAGTGGGGCACCGTGTGTGATGACCTATGGACCACCAAGAATGCTGCAGTGGTTTGCCGGCAGTTAGGCTTCCGGTACGCTCTGAAAGCAGCCAAGAACTCAGAGTTTGGTGAGGGGAAGGATATGCGGATTCTTCTGGATGATGTTCAGTGTGAAGGCACAGAGTCCAGCCTGCTGGAATGTAAACACGCCGGCGTCGGGACACATAACTGTGCCCACTATGAAGATGCCGGGGTGATCTGTGGCAACTCAGACTACGTTGTGCAAGTCTAAAAGTGGGACTACTATGAAGTCAGAGTAGTGCAGCCACGGTACAATGTGTTTTGAATAAGGTATATGGTACATTTTTTTTCTTTTTATAAAACCCACAGGTGAAGCAAAATCTAAAGCAGGAAATGATGTAGGCTGTTATGATCCAACACTGTAACTGTGTCCAAGCTTTTCCTTCGCTAATGTCAACAGTGGCACTTTGCTAATTTTACTCAAAGGTAAATGTTTATATGAGAGTTTATTTTTAATTTTTCATCACAGATTTGAATGTTGTAATTTGAATGTATGTTTGGCTTCTCAGTGATTTGTTACAATAACATGTTTGATAATAATAAGTGTCTGAATGTCAGATTTTCTAATGTGTTGAATGTTTATTCCCCACTGAATGAATGTATGGTTGTATCCTGATGTTACCATGTTGGTAAAATGATTTCAATAAACTCTTTCTAGAATCTACCTAGCTCGTACCAGGCGTTAATGTAACGTCAGAAAGACGTTAGACAGACATTAACCTTTGGTTGGAAATGACGTCAAAATCCAGTGTTGGTTAATTAAGAAACATCACACTCAGGGTCGTATAATAATAATAATAATAATAATAATAATAATAATAATAGTTAAATTAGTACAGTTCATGATCCACTTCCTTTGGCTGAGGTGTTATACAGCCTGATGGCAGTGGGGACGAAGGATCTCCTGAATCGCTCTGTTCTGCAGCGCAGTGAGATAGTTGGCTGCAGCTGTAGCTGCTTCTCCGTCATATCACTGATATGATATTGGATGTCATATGAGCACACCTGGAGGTGTGCGCTAAGTAGGCCTATCCATGATTCTTTCCTTCCCTTCATCCTCTACTGACGACCATACACCATTTAATTCAAATTACTATTTCTGGAAATAATCGTTACGGTATGTTACAATCAAAGATCGACCACAACCGTTAATGTACTCTATATCAGCACTCTAGGAATGCCTCAGATTACTTGGTCGGAAATAATTGTTGTACAATGTCAATTGTGACGTTTAGCAGAGTTGGGCTACAGAGTATCTTTGGTCACCATACTTCAAGACTAGAATGTCGCTATTCTAGGTCAATATGACGTTGACAAAACCAACATCACTATCAACGTCAGCTGCTGTAGTTTTGTACGTGAAATTGATGCTAGCATTAGACATTGTCCTGGCACCCAATTGAAACATTCAACCAAATACCTGCTACATGTTAGTTGCCAGCTGACTGCAGGCTGCTGGCTTTCTCCTACACTAAGTTTGATACAACTGGACATGAGAGCACTGTTTCAGAACTATCCCGCGAATTGTTGTGGTTAAATGCCCTACTGTTTCCCCGTTGATGTGCGTGAACCCTCACCACAACCTGAGCCCAGCGAAACAGTATCTGAAGGGGGAACAGACCGAAGCTCGATGTTATAACTGGTCTTTTGTCCAGTGTAAAAGGGTTTTAAGATACAAGATCGGCAAAGGTCGGTGATGCAGTGCTACATTTTATTTAGTTACGTTCAAATGACATAAACCAACTGTCATACAATGTAGCGCACAGATTGTTTGACTCAGGCTTTCGTTTGTGAGTTGCTAAGCTACTTGGCCAGCTAAGATTAAATCAATCACACAGTGGTACAAAGTATCAGCAATGAAGTGATGAGAAACGCCGAGGCCGGTTGTATTGGCTCCATAGCTCAGTGGTTAGAGCACTGGTCTTGTAAACCAGGGGTCGCGAGTTCGATCCTCGCTGGGGCCTGGGTGTTACTTGTTCCTTTTTCCCAATCGACACGTTTCAGGTTACCTTTTGTTGGCATAATACGTAGCATGATCTGTACTCCGCAATTGCTAAAGGTTTGCAAACACGCCCACAGTACACTAAACAACCATAGCTCCACACTGACACCCTGTGGTCTTTAAAAGAGTGGCATGAAGTGGAGTAGACACACAGAGCAACATCAATCGTAATGTTGAGTTAAATGTTGAAAATATAGATTTTTCTTCTTCTTCTGTTTGAATATTGCATTGTAATTCAAGTCTTAATATATAATCAAAACATACCCTCAAACATAGTTGCAGGATGTGGAGTAGGCCTAAGCACTGAGACAAAGTCTAAATGACAGGCATTTAATAGCAGCCAGTCAGTGTTTATTTTAGGGAACTTTCTTCTGTGTTGTGAAGTTCATTGATATGCTGAGCACCAGCTCTCACGAACTGGAGCCAGGCTGACCACCCTACACCCTGCCAATATGTGGCTCTGCCTCTCAGCCAGGTTCCCTGTACCATATCAGTCCTGAATCTCCTGACACAACCTGAACTCAAATGCTCCCTGATAAATATAAGTCAGGCAGTGACTGTTTCTACCAAACCACTGTTTTAATGACTATTAATGGCTATGTTTCAATGTGCATCCATTGTGTTTTGTTCCCTTTTACTTTCTCACACTAGTTCTTCATAGATAAATATATTAAGTAGGAATATAATCTTGAGGTATAGTTTAACAACAAATAACTTTATTTATATATCTATTATACTGTATATGATGAATTCTGAATTGTTCCCTCTCTCCCTTGTTTAATCACAACAGAAATGTCAAGGATGATAAATGTCTAAGACTTGTTTCCATTGTTGAAATAAGATCCTAACAAGTGCAAGCCTAGGTGACATCACCCTACTAACAAAACCACACACAACACAATTACACGGTTATTGACACAATTAATGTCATGTAATTTGCAATAAGATCACTCCAAATTATTACATAGCCTACAAGCTAGCAAGCTTCCCTTATCTCTCTGGCTTCATCCAGCATATCAAATGAAATACATGGGCAGAACTCAGTTTTTGTGTGTACATTACAAAATGTCCAGAATGCACCCTTTGCTTTTTTGTGATTAAACCTTATTATTGCTTTTTTCAGTTTACAAACGTGTATTTAAGACATAAAAGATTCACACATATAAAATATAAGGTAATAAAAAATAAAATAAAATAATAAGAACACAACATGTACATTCCTCAGTGACTTTTTTATATGATACATAAAGATCAGCGATGGGATACATGAATATCACTTGCCTTGGCAATCATCTCTACCTATAGCAAAAGGGGCCCTGTCTTCCTGAATACATCTAGACTGTTATTAATTCTGTGGACAAGCTGCTCATAAGAAGCCATCTTACCCAGCATGTCTCTCCATTCATTAACACTGACATGCTCTTCTGACTTCCAATGTCTTAACACTATTCTACTGCCTGTTATTGAGGCTGGTTTCAGACATTTGCATTATGCAAAATACCCAACATGCATAATGCTGGATTCACACAGAGATCTGTCTCTAGTATGTTACTAATACAATTAACTATGTCTAATCAGAAGTTATGAACCATTTCACATTCATATAGCATATGAGTCAGTTCCTGTTGCATCTCCATTTATTTATTTCTTTAACATTTATTCCAAAGCCCCAACCTTGACATTTTTGATGGAGGACAAGAATTCCTATTCTTTCTTCCAGTCTAAAAGATAAGGCGTGTCTGCTTGTCCCTGGCTGTGGAAAACCAAGGTTATTGTCTTTGGGTCAAAGCAGCTACCATGACACATTACCAAACCTCAGCATGCCCACTAGAAGACAAACAAGGTGAAGAGCCAGCCTTGAACAAGGTATCACTGCCTTACAATCTGCGATGGATACAGTTAGTGTGAGCACCCACTAGATGGCAGTGTGGTGTCATCCCAATTTACATCTCCACTGCTTCAGCCCTAGCTTTTCATCCAGTTTGTAATTTGCATTGTGTACTAAGTGAATGCCGAACAGTTGTTATGTTTGATTGCTTTCTGCTCCACAGACAAACTAGGAGGCAGATGCTTGAGAGAATCTTTTATTAATAATTTATGTGATGTGGTAGTTTGTTAAACACATGATCCACTGTGTGAGGAAAAAGACACAATTCAAAAATGAAGATATTTTATTTAAAATAAAATAAAGTTCTGTTGTAAATGAAATTAAAATAAAGGAAAATAAATCTGTTGTAGGTATTACATTTGCAGGTAGAAAAAACTATGCCAATAATGGTGATGGTGTTGTGGTTTCATGTCACTTTTTTGATGCTGTTGTTGCTTTGTTAACAGACACAAATTAATTTTTAAGATGTAGTTATGCTGACATACTAGGGGGCGCTAACCTATAGTTTGGCATACAACTATGGTCTATAGGTCCGCAGGTAGTTAATTAGATCATTTTAAGTGAGAAAAGAAAAAGTCATTCTGCGTAGTGATGAGGGCTAAAAGGTCTGCACTATAAAACATTAAGAGCAGATGTTATTTTCCCTCTGATTATCCAAAAATGTATATGAAATTTAGTAAATGTTTAGCAATAATAGGAAGTTATAGTTATTTCTACCAACATGCAAAATTAACGGTGTGGTTCTTTAATACTGCTGCTGCAGGTCTGCAAGATGTTTTATCTCTTTTCTATTTGTGTCTTCTATGTGCAGTTGAACTTCCATGACGAGCATGGACTGAATTTTCTACTCTGCCTCTATTTTAAAACATTGTTTACAGGGGAACAAAAACAAAGGTCTGAAATCATTTTGAAATTGTTCGGTTTTCATTTCCAGTTATTGAGGTCTTAAAAAGTATTTATTTAGATTTTTAAAATGGTGCAGGAACCCTGAATGACTATAACAAATGTTTTTCCACTATTGTTTCAACATATCTGCCATGGTATAATCATTTCTGTCTCTATCTGGACTACCTTTTACTGACTTAACACTCACACATATTAATCATTTGAATGAAATAGAATGTGTTGGACTGTGTAGTTGTCTACCTTCTATGTTAGAGAAAAATGACCCAGCTCAAGTATTGACAGAGACTTGGATGTTTTGAAAAGTAAAACAAATGACCACAGATGCTGCTCCCAGAAATGTGAAGTTCACCCTGCAGGGATCCAAACCTCCTGCACGTCATCTTCTCTCTCCTCCCAAATATTAGCTTTCACGCCCCACCCCTCTCTCTCCGCCTGAGGCCACTGGAGTGGCATCCCGGCTCCACAGGGAACACCAGGAATTTACACCTCCTCCTGTCAGGGCTGATGATCAGTGGAGCCATCAAAGTGTGTGTGTGTGTGTGTGTGTGTGTGTGTGTGTGCGTGCGTGCGTGCGTACGTGCATGTGTGCGTGCGTGCGTGTGTGTATGAGAAAGAGTGTGCTTCAACCTAGTACATACTCCCTACAAACATACTGCCACTCTTGGTGTTAACATACCTTCCTATGTGAAAATAATCAACCAGAATGATATGGATATAGTTAAATAATTGACATTGTGTTCTGTGTTCATGTGTATATGAACAGACAGTAGTTATGTGTTTTGTCTTGTCTGATGATGCCATGTTTTGTAGATTTCATATAATGTTAGACTTCATAGAAAATGAGTTTATTGCTCTACTGTTATCATATGTATGTATTTACATGACATACAGTGTAAGAATGTACCATTTAACTATACATTACAAAGTACATTAACATCTTGTGTTCATTGCATATAAATAGTAGTGTTATATTGCTTTTTGTCTGTGTCTAGTTTAATTCTAACAAGAATTAAGGGATGTTGTTGTTGAGTGTATTTACGGATCCAAAGCAACATATTTTGTCCATTATATCAATAAAGGTATAGGCTAAATAACAGAAAGACCTCTGTATAATGCAATACAGCGCAACACCTCCACACACTATATCCTCCAAAATGATCATACAGTTGAATCAACAACCGTCTGAAACAATCTTAATAAAATCATTATAACCTTCAGCCTGTGCATATTCTCATTTGTCCAGGTCATAGTATCCTAAAGGAGTTTAAATCGAAAAAAACAACTGGACTTGATTATTTGTCTGGGAAGACGTTTCACCTCTCATCCAAGAGGCTTCATCAGTTCATGTACGCATCTGACCAGGCTGGGACTGAGATGCTAGTTACTTTAGCTTAGCTTTAGCTTAGCAGCCAGTTAGTGCTGGCCTCTCTCTCTCTTGCTTGGTGTGTCTTGGATCAACAGATGAACTTGTTCATCAGAGTGTGCTGTTGTTGTAACTTCAGTGTAGAGGATTGTGATGTTTATTACAACTTCAGTGATGTCTGCTGTCTTTCCTCTGACACACAGCTGCACTCACTAAACGAGCTGCTCGAGTCTGTATCCGTCTGTGTACACAGGATATTAGTCGTGTTCAGCAGCTCACTGTAGTTTTAATCAAACAATAATCAAGCAGGAGGAAATAGTTTATTTGTTGGGGTCTATTTTCAGCAGCGGATTGAACGACATTTGGTGTTATAGTGAGTCTTTCAGGCAGCAAGATGGTGTGTGTGAGACTGAGTCAAAATAAACTACAGTGTGTTTGTTCATGCTGATGAAGGAACATGTCACTGATGTGTTTTAATAGTTTTTGGAAATAGTGGAATAAGATATATCAGAGCTCACACACAATACTCGTTAGTAGGAGACAATCAGTGTTGGTTTGAGTCTGCACATGGGATTTGTTGACAAGAAGAAAACATGATAAACATGATAAATACACATTGATACACACTGATAAAAACATGCTGTAATAACGAGGCCCATGCGGCCATACTGTTGTACGTTGTTTTATACTGCTCAACATGTTTAATTTGCTGTATATATGTGGATGCCACAATATGTGGAACTTTTCAAAGTAAATGCACTGCAATAAAAAAATTCAATAAAATTCAATAAAATATGATAAGTGGGCATAATGACTAGAGAACTGAGAGACTGGCTGAGGCTGAAGAGAGCAGCCATCAATGGATCGTAGGTAGTCTCATGTATTAGACCCTTGGCCTTAAACACACATTTTCCACGATGGTCTCTTTTTCATTCACACAGACAGGAGCCATCTATTTATAGGCGGAGCGGTGACGCTGTGACTGACACCATCGGGTCATTGAGGAGAGATGATCTTCTACTCCCCCTCCTACCACCGTCTCACAGCTCGAGTCTCTGACTCACACCAACATCCAGATCAACACTTAGGCATGAATATATGTACATCTTCAATCATACTCCTTTTCTCTTAAGAACTGAAGAAATATCTTTAATCTAACAACGTCACTGTGTTTTTGTGGATCCCCCTCCGTCACATGGGCTATATTATAATTGGAGTTGCAATTTCCTGTGTGAAGGCCTCCAAGTGCAAAGGGAAGCCACATAATGCTCAACACCAGCTATGGTTACTCAAACCAACCAACTTATACCCCTTCAAGCGTTCCCCTGAAGGGTGTGAACACCACTGCATCGTTTTAAACCATAGATTAACAGGAAAGGAAAATGACCGCAGCAAGAAAACACCTTCTGCTCTGATTTAACAAGTATTTTTAGATGTCTAACCGTTTTTGGCAGGATATGTAAAGTGAAGCCCTTCTCCTTCTTTAGCCCCTCTCAGCCTGTTTTGGACATAAAAGGCGGATGTACTTTCTTTTTCAGGGCCACGATCGACAGCGTGCAACTCTCAGTCCAAATACCTGCCTTTAGATTCACTCTGTGCAGTTATTTTGGTGGATGAATCACATGCAAGTAACAAAAGAAAGATGAGAGCCGTGAAGTTTGCTGGTAGCTTCAATTCCAGGCATCTTCGATCAGTCTCTTTACAAGCACATGTAAACTCAGTCACCACAGGCGAAGGCATGACTGACCTATTTCTGCAAAAACTAACACCTCTCCCCTGTGTTCTCCCTACGTCACCTTAATATGCCTCAGATGGCAAACAGTTCTTAGTTGACTTCAACAACCAGACTCTACTCTCTGACAGAACATTACAACCACGCTTTGCAAAGCCTTGGTTTTCTATTCAGGCATGTTGTACTCCAATGACGCTTGACCACCATAAAAGCTGCACAAACACAGGAACTCAGCAAAGATAATGAGAGTAAACAGCAAAGGCACTCTCTGTGCGTGTGTGTGTGTGTGCTCATTGACTCTCAGTGCAGATCTCAGTGTATTTCAGTCTGGACTAAGTGGTCGCAGCTTCAAAGCAAGAGACAAAGTCTGCTGTCTCTCTACAGCCAGGTAACTGTGTGTGTGTGTGTGTGTGTGTGTGATAGAGTGAGCTGACAGACTGGGTGAATGTGTGGCCTCACTGATAACCTCTAGAGAAAACAAGGTTTTATGAAGTCAATAGTCCACAGGACAATAAGCTAACCTTCCGTGGACGAGGTCCAGCTGTGGAGACGTCAGTTGTCAGTGCAGGAACACAATGGAGGGTAAACACAAGTTGTCTGAGAGCAGAGGGAGGTCATCGTCCCCTAATGATTCCCTGGTACATCTGGACATTTGAGGAATTTAAACATTCAAGAACTGGAAAATTTGAGAAACTGAAATGTTCTGCAAGAGTTTTAGAGTCAACGCACTTTTTCAGAAAGTCACCTTTTCCTCATTTTTTATTTTTAACCTCTGCTTTTGTCTAATGTTGCTGTGCTTTCCAATCAGCTTCTGGTGTTCAAGAGCGGCCATTAGGAAAGATGAATGTTTTCATTAGTCTAATCAGCCAGGTTCATTGGAGCAAACTTCACAGCATTTTCTTGAATTTCCTTGAAGACAGGAGCTGTGGCTGAGGAGAGCTCATGAGCTGATGTGAAAGGTTCTAAACTCTAGGAAAAGTGAAAAAAGACAACAAATGACATTTTATCCACTAGTTTGTGAGATCACTACATCACCAGGAAAATCAGTGATCAGGCACATGTTAACTGTCCTGTCCAATGCACCAAGTACGGCCCCTGATTTACCAAATTTAAGATGGATGGTCCCCGGTTGTGGTGACTAATTTTGCTAATTTTGAGAAAATTATGATAAAAAAATATATATGTAAAATATTATTTTTTATTAATAATTTAAGACAAATCATTTAACCTATAATTATTAGAAATTGTGCATTTTATTTTTTGGTAATATGTTGAAAATCTGTGTATCACATATGATACATCAGGTATTTTAGATATGTATTATTTATTATTGATGTGTATTTCAAATTCCCATCTAATTATCTGAGTAAAATGTCATCTTTAAAATGTCATCATGTGTTTTTATGTGCATTATTTTCATGTCTGTGCAAAGAATTTGTGCAGATTTGAACCAACAGTGCTCATATTCCTGAGCACCATGGGATAGTGATAGATATAATGGTATATACTGTATAACACAATGTATAGTAATATACTGCAGTAAAATAGTTGTCTTTGATTAGTTAACTGGTAAAAATGCAAAAGGTCTATTGCACTATTTATAGTACGCATTTGTATATTACTGTACATGAATAGAATTAATGTTATATAACAATATAAATATAGTATATGCAGTGTAACCAAGCAGTTCAGGCGCTCTGGAATTTGTTTTGTTTTCGTATCATAATCGCAATCTTTTGGATTAATTTAGCAATTGTTTGACACCAGTAGGCCTGTTATGCCGCATACGCTTTTTAGAGACCAACGGAGGAATCAGCATTGAAAAGTTTGAAAGACAGACGTATTGGATAGGCTATTTTTCATAGCTTTGAAAGTTGTGCTTGGACTTGGATACAGTTACCAGACAATAGCTGCATTTCCACCATAGGAACTTTCCCCAGGAACCAGGAACCTTTTGCACGTTTCCACCGCAGGAACCAGGGTCTAAATTTAGTTCCAGGGTAATTGATCGACTCTCAAAAAAGTCCCTTGTCGGGGGGGGGTAGTACTTTCCAAAGGTTCAGGAACTTTGGGGGGTGGGGCCTCCAGGGCTGAACATTTCTGACTGGCCGAGGACTCGCTGCATTTTATTTCACCACCTGTTTAAAAGTCTGCAGTGAACGAGCACCAAGCGAGCAGACATATTTACCACAGTGTGAAACAGGTCCGGGAGGAGGTAAAAAAAACTGAAACGGGACTTCAAAACATAAAGGACCACAACAACTGGAGTGGCTCGGGTCACGCGTCACGTATAATACGGGATCGTCCTGTATTTGAAAATAAAAATCTTCTTCTTGTATTGAATGAATACGGGACGCGGTCAGGAGCAGGAACACTGTAAGGAGCAGCCCCGTATGACTGTACACTAACAATACAAAACCAAACCAAACATGTCCCATGTTATGTTATGTTATGTTATGTTGCTTTAAGTTGCGTTATATCAGTTTCTTTTCTTGGCTTAGTTTTAGCGTTCATAGACACAGATATCTTCCCGCTCTGTGTTGTTTTTCCGTCCCACTTCATTACTGTATGGTTCAGTCACACCATTCTTACTAGCCTTGATTCCATACGCAGCAGTACACAGCTGTTTGTAGACAACATGGAGCGTTTAGCAGCTAAACAGTCAGATGTTTCTCTCAGGAGCTGGTGGAGACCAAACACAGAGCTAAAAGAGAGGAAACACTGGACTGAGATTCATCAGGCGACCAAACACCACGAGTCATCATGTTGCTCGGTAACTGCTGGATGTGGAAACAGGCAACTGTTTGCTGACATAGTTGCCTTAATAAGTTTATTACTGTGTATAAAGCATATTCTGCAGCTCATTAATGAATTAATGCAGGATAGTAGTTCTCTGCATTTTCAACCCTAAAAACTAAGACCTACATGTGTTCATGTTAAAACACATACCTGTGTGTCCTCTCAGCAGACCCACACAGCTTTCTTTAGACTGATACAATAGAAGCTGAGGTACAGACCTCCCCATCTGGCAGCTGATATTCTTGATCCTCCCTCTGTGGACTGTACACACATAGGTCCCACGTAGCCCTTCCTCCCCGCACACACTGTGTAGATCGAATGTGGTCTACATGTGTTTGGCCATGTCGCCCCCCCAGCTGAGTCACTTATAAATTAGTAATTGCTTCACCACGCCTGGCCCACAGGGTCTTAAGCTTTACATTTCAAGAGCTGTCATGCAGAAAGCCAGATGGCCAGTGTCGCTCAGACGTTTGACAGACATTAAAATGACCATGCAGGCTACATCAATCATGAATTAGTAATGAAGTCATTTTCTAGAGAAAATTAAAAGCACTTTTGTTGTTTTCATTGTCATTCTTAGCTCACAAGAACAATGTCAGAATTGGATTTATTACTGTCATGGTTTGATATGGCAGACACCTTTTGTTAGTTTTGTTTTGGACTTTTCGCACTTCCTGTTTTATTTTGTAATCTGTTTCCTTGTGTGTCTCAGTGTTTTGCTTCCTGTCTTGGTCCTGTTTCTGTGTGGTGATTGTCTGCCCCGCCCTAATGTGTTTCACCTGTGTTCAATCACCCTTGCCTCCCTTGTCTGTCTATATAGTCTTTGTGCTCCCCTTTGTCTGTGTCGGTTTGGCTGTGTAGTTCTGGGTTTGTCCTCATCAGTTCACGTCGTCTGTTCATGTCTGCCTTTTTAGTTTAATAAACCTGTCTGCACCATCTCCCATGCGTTGGCTGCATTTGGGTCCAGCCCTTTACCCCTCAAACCCTTACATCTGTGACAATTGAATCTTCATTTTTTAAAAATTTTATTTAATTGGATTTTCTATTATTTAAGAAGTCGTCAAAACAAGCAGACAGACCATTCAGACAGCAAATAGAGACAGACTCACTAACTCACTAGAATTATTTTAGATATTTGCAACTTAAAAATCAAAATTGAGCATCAACATTACAAAGACAGACACCTGTCTGCTGACTTCTGCTTTTGATCTGGTTTTGAGGGCTGAGACATTTTCAGCACTCTTCTCTACGCTTTCTTTACATGTTACATTTTGAAAGAAATGTTTACCGATCAAACATGGAAACAACATGGTTTTCCTTTTTAAATATCAAACATGAACAAGAGACAATATCATGGACCAGTGGATTAATTAAGACCAGGTCAATTAAAAAAAATCAAATGAAACCTCCAACACAACAAACATAACAGACAAGTGTTAAGTGGTAAGACATTTATGTGAAGAGTGTAGTTTTACGAGTGATGTAGTCACCATGACTGGGACTTGTGGTGTGTTTGACATCCAGCCAGTGTTCATATGTATGTGTGACAATTTTGATACCACATAAATAGCACCGCCTGCTGCCGTGCAGTGTGGGAGATGCTGGGGTTGTTGATTATTAAAACTCTGTCCCAGCTGACATTCTACTGCACGAGTTCACCACAATACTTTTGAAGGAGAAGGCCCTTTTGGTTTTGGGGAATGAGGTGGTCTGTGAGTTTTATTTTAAAGGTTAGGTCCTTTGTCTGACCCTGACCCCTTTAAAGCAAGGCACATCCCAAGGAAAGGGGACTGCTCAAGATCTTCAGGGTCGGGATCAACCGGAAGCTGCTGGCTCAAGGATAGCATGCTGGCAGCTAGCAGGCCTGAAGCTAGCCGACAGGCTGAAGGCTAACTGACTGGGTGTTTAAAGGTCTCTTTTCCATTCACAATACAGGAGCATAGAGGGATTTATTAAGTAAGTTAAGTTATTTCTGCTGAGTTAAGTAAAGTAATTTCAAAATAAAACAGAAGTAACACAAAGTGGTAGATCATGACACATCTGCAAAGACAACTTGATTGTGACTGTGTTTGTTTGTTTCATTTGTTTTCCCCATCTGCTTGTAGCAGCTGATGACCTGGTTAAGGTTGGGAAACTTATCAGAATACTGAAAAAATCACTCAGTCACTTGAAGCACAAGACAAACAAAGTCACATTTCCCTCCCCTTACCTTGACCACAGAGCCTTTCTTGCATGAAGTGCATTATTCACACTGGAGACTCATGATGTTGTAAGAATGAACCCGGGGAGAGGGTTGGCCAGACATCTGGAGTAGAGGCAGTCTATAGCACATACTGTAAGACTGACAACATCTGTAAACTGACCTCAGCTTGTCCTTACTACTATCAATGCACAGTTAACCCTCCTTGTGCACCTTCACCAAAGGCTGCATATGCTACAATTCTGCTCATGAATTATTATTTTATAGACCATGAGCAAACAAACTCTATGTGTGAACACACTCTAAAGCATGGACAGTGTGGTCCCTGTTCTCCTGATGAATGTAGAAATGGTCAATGCTAAAGACCATTGTTTCTGTATAAATTGATAATTTTGTTTAAATCTGTTGAGTATTAAACATCTGCATAAGTGTATGGGTACTGAAATGAATAAATATGCAAGTAACTTTATTTTCTAAAGAAATATAGCTCTTCCTATGCAGTCAGTTGTATATCGTATTCTTTTTTTTTTAATGTTAAAATTATGTAAAATTTTGTCATTCTTGTAATTCTGTGTAATATTAATTACGCATGTCCATTTTTAAAAGCAAATTGAAGACCTACCTATTTAGTCTGGCTTTTAATTGAATTTTATTTATTTATCTTTCTATTCATTTATATATTTTAAGCCGTTTTACTGTCCTTTTATTATTTGATTACTTTCTGGATTGTTTTCCTTTTAATACCCTACTTTTATTTCTGGTTATTCTGTTTTTTATTTTTTCTCTACTTTTATTTCTAGTTTCATTTTCTTCCTAACATCTCCTCTCTTTTAGCATTTTATTATTTTGTCCTTACTATTTTGTCTTCATTTTATTGCTAACATGCATCGGTCAAAACAAAGTCACATTGTCAAAATGCTTCAGTCAGTGAAAGAGTTGAAAAGAGACCTTTATGTGGACCAAACTGTGACTATATTCATTGCTTTCACACAAAATGCATTCAAAGACCACATTTTCCAAAATCCATGATCTCTTTTCTCATTCATTCTCCACAACTAGCAAAACACTATATATTTACAACACATTTCAAATGCTATGTTAAAAACACATGCAAAACAGAATGGTGGCAAATTTCATGCATTTCTGCAGTAACAATATTGAAATATATAGAAAATCTTAGCAGAATATTTTCAATATTTCAATTTGAAGCCGTTGTACACTGTACCCTTTGAGAGAAACAGTGAATGTGTGAAAGAATTCTGGTGACAATATGTCCAAGTAAGATGTCAAAAAATTGTAAAATGTAATGGAGATGGAGGCAGGACAACTTCACATACATTCATCTTTGTGGATGAAGCTGGATTCTACCTGGCAAAAAAAAATGAAGTTTTTCTGTAGTTATTATTGTTAATAATTGATGTGATACTCCCTGTTGCTAGTGTTTTTTAAGTCAGTGTGTTATGAGTGACAGTGGATGCTCTCTGAATGAGAAGTGTTGTCAGTGTTGTGGTTGAACAAGCTCTTATATTTAGACATATATAAAGTGTTTTGGTGGTTTGAGTGAGTTTTTGAGGTGAGATTAACTGTTTGGCCAAGATGCATGTTTTGAAAAAGTGGCTTCAGTATTGACCAATGCTTGTTAGCAATTGAAAAAAACTGTAATATATGTCCTCTGTGTTAGTATTTCATTATTTTATCTTTCTCCCTCTTTATCTTATCGTTATCTTTGCTCTCTGTGTTTCCACAGTTCCTGTTATTATTGTATTGTTTTTACTGTTTTTATTTATTACTTGGTCAATTATTGTTGTTGTGTTGGATTTAGTGTGTGTTTGTGTGTGTGTGTGTGTGTGTGTGTGTGTGTGTGTGTGTGTGTGAGGATGTTTTTTTACTGATTCTGTAAAGCACTTTGTGTTACGCTGTATGAAAAATGCTATACAAAGTCTGATTGACTGATTGATGTGATAAATGAATCTTGTTTTAATATTATTTTCAGGTTTTTTGATAAATGTTTACCTTTGAAAATATGCTGACACAAGAAAAAGATTGTGATAATTGATCATGTGACCCACATGTATTTATCACACCTGTGAACGCTCATGTAAAAGAAGCCACACGTAAAACACGTTGTGTGCTTTTATTAAAGCCACAGTGATGTCGTAACAGTGTGCAGTGGTTCCTTTGATCTTCAACCAACCAGCAGCTGATCACTAATGCTGGCTGTGCATGGGGAGCTCTGTTTACCTTTGTAATATTTGCTTACACATATCTTAACATCTGTTTGGGTCTCCATGTCAGAGCCAAACACACAGACATAGTGTTGTTCAAAGCCCTGGTTTCATGCATGAGGGTTGAGTGTGGCAGCAGAGTGTGGCGGGTCAGGGAATAAATTAGATAAGTTCTGGGAAGTGGCTCAGGAGTAAACACATCTAATGGCATAATTCATGGCCAGACCTGAGCCTGAATGAGAGGGAGCTGTGTTCAGGATCAGTGCTCGTCTCTGGCAGCTCACACAAAAACACATATACTGTGTATACTGGCCTGATGAGGAATAGTAAAGCTGCAGATAACTCCTGACTAACTGTCAGATGGATGTGGACAAGATACTGCAAATAAATGAACACTGTGTTTTGTATTTTCTGCTCTCCGTGTGGCTGACTAGATCGATTCTTTCAACATGAAATACTCGTAAAGCACGACAGCATGGACCATAAACTGTGCAGGGACAGAGGCAGCACCTAATGTTTATGTTGGTAAATGTATTATTTGGTTATTTAACTTTATTTAACTCACAGCAAATATTGATTAATTTGGATTAACTAATCTTGTGTAATCAATTACCATTAATACGCATTTAATTAATTAGATTCATGCTTGTAATCACTTGTCAGTCCTGATTGTGAAACACACAGACAGACTTGACAGGAATCTCGTCTGAGGTTGTTTAGCAGAATATTATTATATCCATAATTCATTTGTAATTTAAAAACAAAAAAAAACCTTCTGTCCACTGTTCTACTGATTTTGCCAAATGAGAAATGAAAAAATTCAATTTGCAAAAACCAAAATTGAACCATTTTTTTAATTTGGTTTTCTGGCTATAGGTCATGCAGCAGGTTATTATGACCCATAGTTACTTTTTGTTGCTAGGCGACATCTAGTGGTTGTAGTAATTATGACAGGATCAAAGGGAAAAGTGCGGTGACGTAGTATAAAGAGAGACAAAGTCCACATCAGGAGGAGGTTGTGGTGGATGGATGAAGATAACACAGGAGAGTGGTGTTCCATTCCTGTGTAAGTAGTTATGTTGTTTCTATTATCTACGACCGTTCAACAAAGTTAACCACGTTGTTATCATTGTAACCATGACAACAAAGATCGTCTAATGTTAAGGACGTGCATATTTTAACCCAAATCATGGTCTTTTCCAAAACTTAACCAAGCCATGACTATTACTATAGTAACCATGGTGACAAAAGTAAGTACGCCACCGCTCTCGGTACAGTCAGCGTGTTTATTATTGTAACCACAACAACTAAGTTCTAGTACGCATGCTGCCGTAGGGACTCTATTTCAGGAGACACTGGTATGGGTCGTATGAGAGGGTTGAAGACCTGTGTGGTTGTTTAAGTTGGAGGAGTAAAATGAATAGACCAAATGATTGTTGTTGTTTTTTTTGGTTTAGAATTAAAAATCAAATAAAAACATGTGAATTAGTTTTTCGTTTCAAACTAAATATTGATAGGGAAAGGAAAACTTGGTTGTCATCCAAGTAATGATAACGATATTGATGATAGTTATAATGATAACAATGATATGTAATAATAATAAAAATGTGGTACTTGTAGCAATGTACATGTGCATGCATATATACAGACAGCATAATAATAGTAATAATAAATAATGATAGTAATAATATGATAATATATAATAATGATAATCAGGGTGGTAGTAAGGAAGGGGGAGAGTCCACACGAGAGCACCAGAGGCAAGGGGGCCCCAGCCCAACCACCCAGTGCCACAGTCGGGGGCCCATGCAGCCCCCGACTGCAGCCCCCGACAGCTGGGGTGTCCCAGCACAGGCCCATCCCTACTTTTTCAGCCAATCCAGCCCGGCCTCTCCCCCACCCAGTTCAAAGTAAGGTAAAATATAACATATAACTATACAATAACAGTTCGTACATCCACCTACTGGCAACCTGACCACAACAGCTGTGCCATGCGAAGATGCTATTAACTTGGAAAGTTAACACTACTGTTTTAACCACATTTAGGTTTCCTGGACATTTTATTAACTAACATTACTGCTGAGCATCACACTAAGGCAGTCCACTTAAACTTGGTAGGCATAAGCATCCCTCCTGTCTCTTAGTATAGAAGAATGAGCCATAATTAACCGAAAACTAATTAAAACTAAAAAAAAAACAGCAAAACTGCCCCACTGACAAATAACAAGCAAATAACAGTAACAGTAAAACAGTAAAAATAGAGAAGTTGACATTTTCTGAATGGGTGTCTATTGGAGCCAGACTTCTTTGGAGCCAGCCCCTAGTGGTATTGCATTTTAAGGCACTTCAGCATTGGCTTCACTTCTTAGCCTCCTCTGCAGCTTTCATGGATGCCCGAAAAAAGAGCCAAATGAATTCTGCAGTAAGGGACTGCTCAAGGTCCTCCAGGTCAGACTCGGACTGGGGGTCAGCCAACATGCAAAGGAGCCTGGAGTCTCTGGGCTCTCTGATAGCTGGCTGGAAAGCTGAATGGAGGCTAGTAGAGGCTGTTGCTACTGTGTCCAATGTCCAAACAAAACTTCCTAGTAGTCCATCAGGAGGCAATCTCCAGAAATCAAACTCAGGGAAATCAGGAACAGGTATTTTGTTATGGAGTGTTACCGGTAAGTCAAGTTTGTTGTTGATGGATTGGAGAACACCTTGATTTCCAGATTTCTGTAGTCTGCAGATCGCTTGTGTCTCTGTTTGTTTGGGTGCAGTGAGTCCAGAGGCCTGTACTACGAAGTAGGATTTGAGGTTATCCAGGTAACTACAGCTTTAACTCTGGGGTTTCAGTCCTACAATGGTGGTTCACTTGTTACTGGGGTAAATCACCATGGGAATTTACGCTGAACTCCAGGTTGACTTAGAGGATCAGATCAAATGACCAATCAAATCACTGAACTTTCCCTAGGGGATAAATAAAGTATCTATCTATCTATCTATCTATCTATCTATCTATCTATCTATCTATCTATCTATCTATCTATCTATCTATCTATCTATCTATCTATCTAAAGTAATCAGCGTTTCTTCTCAGATCATATTAAGTACTTCATTCATGGTTCTGATGATGTTGCCGTTGATAACCAGCTTCATAGTACCAGTTATCCAGGATGGCTAATGTTAGTTAACCTAGATAACTAAAAGTTATGCTGGATATGTTGAACATGCTTTGTAGTACAGGCCTCAGGTTGGGGGTATCCATTTTGCCTCCGCCACTTTTACCTACCATCACTAATCCATCCTTGAGTTCAAGTGAATGTTTGTATCAAATTATGAAGAAATTCTTTCAAGGTGTTTCTGAGTCCCAGTGGACATTTGTGCCAAATTTGAAGAGGGTTCACTTGAGGAGTTCTCGAGATATTTTCCAAAGCCGTGTTTTGTGAGGTCACATTGACCTTGACCTTTGACCACCAAAATCGAATCAGTTCTTAAAATTTGGCACAAATGTTCAGTTGGACTCAAACATGAAGTGATTAGATTTTTGGGGTCAAAGTTGGGGTGAACTCACAAAACATAATTTTGGCTTTGTGAATGCAATATCAGTAACGCCTCGAAGGAACTTTATTCAAATTTGGTACAAACATTTACTTGGACTAAAGGACGAACTGGTTAGATTTTGGTGGCTAAAGGTCAAAGGTCAAGGTCATGTTAACCCCAGAAATGACTCTGGACAAACAGGGATGTATTAGTATTATCATAGATTTATATTTTGACTTATTGAGAGATAGAAAGAACAAAAAAAGAGAAAAGAAGAATATAAATATACCCCTCATGGTCCAGACCCTAGGGAGGAGGCTGACCACCAGTGACAAGCCCCTGTCTCCTAACCTGGACCTCCCAGACCCTCAAAGAGGAAGTTCGTTCTTGTGGGGTGAGAAGGTTTAATTCTCAATGCAGATAACTAGTCAAACCAAAAAAAGTTATTCACTGTTTCAGGCTGACAGCAGTAACAACACAAGACACATCTGGGCCTGTATTCACAAGGCATTTTATCTTACCACTAAGAGTTCTCCTAAATCGCACTAAAAGTTTCTAACTAAAGTTTTCTATTAAATTCTCTTCACAAAGCTGCTGAGACCAACTTGTGAGAGAGCGAAAACTCCTGAGCTAAGAGTGTGACTGCGTTGCTATGGCTGATGTCAATTTTCATGAACGAGCTTGTTTACAGGAACCACAGCGATTGGTTGATGAAAGAGCATCTGTGCTGGTGAAAACACAACACTAACCCTAACCCTACGCAACATCCTGCAGTAATAATAAAATAACAGTGAGACATAAACGAATAAAACAAATTAAATAATAGCAGATTAGGTGCTGTTTACAAAAGTAGTGCATTCTCCAAAATACATCCATATGATCAGGTTTGTGTCGACCTGGGAACATTTAATTTTGTTGTAAAAACTTACATTCAATTCTCTAGAGTGAAAAAAAAGCTCTCCTGTCATATACTACCTAACTAAAGCTAACTGGCAGCTTAGTAACCACAGCCTGTTGTAGCTGTACCTGTTCTAATGTATCTGTGGTCCCGGCTTTTGGTTGAAGTGTGAGAAGATTTCCCCTGTCTTCCACCAGGTAACATCCAGCTGGAATATGATCCTTTCAAACAGCTGCCTCAGGTCACCCCCCATTCAGATCCATATGATTCGTGTAGATCCTGGACACTGTACAACAATGTCTACAATTGTATAGGCAGCATCAATACAACCTGTGTGTTGATAGTGTGATTTTGTTTTTCTGTTTACAAATACCTCCTCCTCCTTTGGTGATGCAATCATTTTTACATGTGTTCCATCTCTGGCACTGATCACACCTGGTTGACCGCCCATGAAGCTGCTTTATTTCTCTGTAGTTGTTGAACATCTAAAAGAAATCGTATGAATTGTCCTATGATGTCGGGTCAGAGTGCAGCCTTGCCAAACACTTAATTTCTGCACTGATTGTGTTGTTTCAGTTGGTAACAGATGTTATCGCATCCCTCGCACACTCCATAATTATCATTATTCCCTCATTACTGAGTCGTATCTTTTAAGTAATTCAGCATCTTTAAGGTTTGAAGAACATTGCAATGTAGAATGACATTAGCCCTTTAAGATTAAGATTCTTTGGTCTTAGTAAGGAGTCCTCTCGACTGCTTCTAAGTTCTCCCAGACGTAGGAGCTACTTTTAGTGGCTTTGTGAATTACTCTTAGTCAAAAAAAGTCTTAAAGTTCAAGCCCACTATCTTTAAGGAGTTTCTCCTAAATCAGCAAGTTAGGAGCTACTTTAAAGATGCTTTGCGAATACAGGCCCTGATCTTTAGAATTTGTTGAATAAAGACATGCCAGGGACTGGCTGTTTGGTGTGGATGTACTTTGAGGGAGTGGTCACCCAAGGAATCAGTAAGCAAATAGTTTTTCTATCAATCTTTGAAAAATGTATGATGCATAATTACCAGTATGGCCTGGCCTTGAGCCAAGAGAGAGACAACACTGACACACGCACACACACACACACACACACACACACACACACACGCACATGCACGCGCGCACGCACACGTGCACGTACACGCACACGCACACACACACACAAAAGGTCAGTTCAAAAAGCTTTTATCAGTAGAGCTCCTGTTTGCTTTTCTCTCTCTTTAATCACTTCTCTCCATCTTTCTCCTCCCTCCAGTCTCTGATCATCTGTCCCCAGAGAATTCCCTGAGAAAGATATATCCCTGCTCTCCAGTCCTGTAAACACAACAACAGCATTTATAGGCAGAAGTTTCAGAGGGAGGCCAATAAATCAGTGAGATACACTGTGATAACTGGGCTTTCAACTCACTCACGGTGTGTTAGCTTACCTTTAAGTGGTTAAATATCACCAGCATGTGTGTGCTATCTAGTTTTTGCTATTGCTACATAGCCAAAATTAGCATTAACAGCTGTTTACTTACGACTCTAGAAGAATTGTGAGTTTAGCATCAAACTTGACTGGTAGATGTTTTCACTGGTGACCCTGAAGACCAGCACAGCAGTAATTCATCAGAACACACAAACAGCCATGAAGCTGCTCTCTAATGCCTCTCTTTGTTTTTCTGTTTGCAGGAGCAGATCTCCTCGTACTTAGCCCCGCTGACCGACTCTCACTACTGTTTTTTCATTTGATCTCCCGGCAGGAGGTAAAGCAAATGCTTCCAACACCGCCCCTGCTTGTGTTCCCACAATGGCTTATTTTGAGTCCAAACAGATGACCATGCAGGTATGGTTATCTTGAACCTAAGCCCACGTCCTCCCCACTGCAGACTTTGAAGTCCACATCAGAGGTGTAAAACACTGACAGCGTGGTTCTCCTCTTTGTGAACCCGGGGGCTGGATGGGAGTTGAACAGCTCAGTCATGTTGCTTTAGGGATGAACAATATTGTAATTTACTTGAAACTGACACATACACTGTGCCTCCATAACCGTTAATTTTACACAATCATTTCATAATAAAGTTACTAGTTACTTCTTTATCTCAGTTACATATAAAAATAAAACCCATGCAGATTTATTTGTTTTACTTCACTATCCTTTAAAAATGAATTAAAAAAAAAACATGTAACATTTTATAGTAAGGGTACAAAACAAAATACATAAGTAATACAGGAGTTCTGATATATTATAAATTCCTGCTCTTCACCTCAGACAAAACCAGATCTTTACTGACATTTTCAGCAACATATTTCTCCACATATCACATTTTATGTTTTATATATGTTTGTATAAAAAAACCAACAAACTTTCCTTAGAAAACAAACTCCTGATGGTTGTATGGATATTAAAGGTTTGGAAGATACACTCACAAAGCATGTAACTGAGAAACAGAACTGAAGTCAATGCCAGGGCTAAATTGGCAATGAAACGCGGTGCCAGCAGTTTAACGCAGAACACATTCCAGTGCAAACAAGTGAACTCTAAAACAGATGTTTTTTTTAATGCTGATCTGGTATCAGAGAAACAATAACTTTTGTTTGTCTCATTTACCTGGCTTTGCTCTGGTTTTGCATCACTCTTTATACACAGGTTGGATTACTCACACTCACTACTGGGAAAGTGAAAAGACACATTCCTAACTGTTGCCCCTGAGCACTGGCCTGAAGCCCCCCACCCCCCTCCTTCTGCACAGATCACTCTAAACTCCTCGGCAACAAATGAAATGTACCTACTTTACACCAGACTAGATTAACACAAAGTGCTAAAAGAGTGTTTTAAACCATGATGAAGATTTGTGGTTGATAAGCTTTAAATATTTCACATATTTGAAACGACTTCAGTCTTTAGGTTTTAATTACACCTGTTTGACAAGTGACCGTGGAATAACAAGAGTCAGGAAATGTTTCCCTTTAACTCCTGAACCAGAAGCTTTGATTCAGAGGCCAACTCCAGCCTCCAGTTCAGATCCAAATCTCTGAGTGTGTGCTGCCAACAGCAGGTTAGCTGCCAAGCAAGTTAGGAAACTGATGTCCACTGTGGCAGCTGTCTGAACTGGAGTGTGTTCAGGCTGGAGGCAAAACAAATCTTAGATGCAGCATGATTGCATGTAAACGCAAAAGACACATGAGGATGTGTATAAACACAGACACACATAACCACACACACACACACACACACACACAAACACATACAACCATACACACACACACAAACACACACACACACACACAGTCAGCATGTTCAATGGAATCTAACTTACAACTGAGATCTGTCCAGTCATTGGCTGTTTAAGGCGAATGAATCAGTTGGTCCAGTGTGTATGAATAACACAAGGTGAAGTTCCCCTGTGGCTTCTGTCTGAACACAGGCTGACAGTTGTCAAACACTCAGCTTCTTCAGGCTTTTCAACCAGGCTCTCTGCAGCACGTTGTTGATCCTGGCTCCACACAATCCAGCTTCATCCATTAAATATACACATGCACACATTCCTGTTAGAACAGCATGTAGTGTGCACTCTGGACATCACTGCTCACATTTCATCTTCATACATACTGCTTTTATGGTTGATTTAAAGGGCCATTTCATTGTAGCATGTAGCATGTGTATAGCGTGATTAGAAGCAGAGATGATGATCAGTGTGATATGTTAACTCAATAAAGCTAAAATGATGAGAGGGACATAACAGAGTTGAAGAACAACATTGTTTGATGAGTGGTTCATTAGTGGTTGGTGGTTTGTAGTCAATTGCTGAAAACACAAGCATTGAGTGAGGTTATTAAAGGGTAATGGCTTATACCTGGATTCACCGGTGCACTTATGAACAAACACTGAGTTCATTCAGTACTTCTCCTGTCCCACCCAATGTGTCGACCCGCGGCAGGGATATCGCATGAAACCTGAGGCTGAGAAAAGGATCCGCTGGGTCCTGGACCTGCTAATGTGCTGAAATCCCAGGGTTTATTCAGCTGGAGCAGCTGGAGGATTGACCTGCACTAACATAGGCCCTGTTCAGACCTGGTATTAACATGCGTCTTCAGTGATCTGATCACAAGTGGTCAGCTCTAAGTACATCAGTTCACACCTGGCTTTAAAATTCATCCTTACATGCTTCTCGATTGACCTCTAGTGATCGGATCTCACTTCCCTGCTTTATATGCAAATAAACAGCTATGAGTTGTAGTTTTTAGCCAATCGACAGACGGGTCCGTTGCCATTGTGCTTGTGTGTGTGAGTGAGAGAGAGCAAGCGACAGAGAGAGAGCGAGCGGGGCATGTAGGGGTTGAGCGAATGAATGAGCTGCACGCACGTCTTACAGTGAAATAAAGTTTAAAGTATTAATTAAAAGCTGTGTGTTTTGATTCCTGGTACTAAAAAGAGGATCGATTTCAGCTGTTAGGCATGGAAGGCATGTATTATATCTTTGGTACTAAAATGCTGCCAAACGACAAGGAACTGAACCAGAAACTGTGAGTTTCACTTTAAATTAGTTTCATCCCTTTATTCCTTGAGGTTACATTTCGTAATGTGTCGACATCCATGCTGATGAGATTTTCGAACATTTACCTGATGTTTGTCATCTGGAAAACATAAATGTGAACATAATACACTTATTTGACATGGGCGTCTGTCCCGGAGAGTTAAGATTAATAAGATGACATGGATGTGATGCAGATGTTTGAATGGCAGCATGTTTTCAGTAACGACATCCTGCAGGAGGGTTGAATCCTGTGGATGTCAAGTGATTGACTGGTGGCTGAGTATCATAATGCAGCACTGACAAGACACAGTGACATAAATAAAACATGAACTACAACAAACACAAGTGCAGACTTCATGTTTACTCTTAGAGATTATTAGATCTCAAGATAAAATTTTTCATTTTTTTTCATGTTCATCAGCAGCTTCTTCTGAAAGAACGAAAACAATGGCACAGGGGGAGAATCTCACGTCATGGTCCAGTTTAAACTGAAAGAGGCTGCAGTTTTGGCTCTGTATCATCTGGACATGGATCACCAGCTGATAAGGTCGTGAAAAGGTTGAAGACCTTTGTTTTAGATCATTTTCCAGATTTAATCATGATGTATTAATTAATACAATTAATAAAATAAATATGTTGCCTCCAATTGGCTGGAGGGCAGAAGTTTGAAGCTACACACAAACCAGACCAAACCAAACCAAACGAGACCAGACCAGACCAGATCAGACCAGACCAAGCTACACCATACCCCACACCACACAAAACCAAACTAAACCAAACCAAACGAGACCAGACCAGACCAGATCAGACCAGACCAAGCTACACCACACCCCACACCACACAAAACCAAACTAAACCAAACCAGACCGGACCAGAGCAGACCAGACCAAGCTACACCACACCACACAAAACCAAACCAAACCAACCCACCCTAACCCAAACCAACCCACCCCAAACCAAACCAACTCAACCTAACCCAACCCAAACAAAACCAACCCAACCCAAACAAAACAGACCAACCAACCCAAACCAAACCAAACCAAACCAAACCAAACCAAACAAAACAAACCCAAACCACACCAAACCAAACTAAACCAAACAAACCCAAACCGAACCAATCCAAACCAAACAAATCCAACCCAAACCAACCTAAATCAAATCAAACCAAACCAACCCAAACCAAACAAAACTAACCCAAACCAAACCACCCAAAACCAAACCACCCAAACCTAAACCAACCCAGACCAACCCATCCCATCCCATCCTATCTAAAACCAAATCAATCTAAACCAAACCAAACAAACCCAAAACCAACAAAACAAAACCAACCCAAACAAAACACACCAGCCAACCCAAACAACCCAAACCAAACCAAACCAAACAAACCCAAACCAAACCAGCTAATGTTTCCAGGTCCCTTAGCTGTTACCCTGCTGCTAACAGTGGATTATCAAACCAGAGAAGCTTCAACGATCAGTAAGTATGGTTCCTCTTGCTACAATAAGCTGACAGTGAATTGAGAGCCATGTTATCAGCTAAATAGTTCCCACATTTCACTGGTCCAACATCAACAGCTGATCAGGCTGAACTGGTTCGCTGGACGTTTTCAGGCTTTAACTACAGAGTGAAAACTGAGCTCACAAATCTGATGGGTTGAGGCTAAAACCATTTCAATACATTAAAAACATCAATCCACACTGAAGTTCTTTTATAACTGAACTATCTTTCATTCAACAGAACCAAGAATGTTTCCACTTTGACAGGTTGTATAGTTTTAGTTGTGTATGAACTGCAAAGTTGTTTTTTCCAGTGTTGCTGACATCACACTGTGAGCCTGTGTGTGCCTGCATAGAGATGGAAATAATATATGTATGAGTCACATTTGATCATGTTTTCGTGTGTTTGTTTTGCATTTAATGTAATGTGTGGTAATCAGAGACACTGACAGTCAAGAGGGGATTGGTGTGCCCTGTCATATCCACAATGAGACAGACTGACAGATGGACAGACAAAAAGAGAGAAAGCAAACAACCTGCACATGTTTCTGTGACTGTGGACAGACGAGCAAACTTCCTGTGCACATCATCTATTCCATCAAAGCTGGCTACGATGGTTTGTCTCTAACAGGCCCTCAATATCAATCAAAACCCCCATAACCTCCAACAGGATGAAGTTCTTAAAGCAACATGCTGTTAGTGTCAGAATCCAGCAAGTCTCAGAACAGCAGGAGGGAGGAGGACACTTAAAAAGCTCCCTATGTTTACTGAGAGTCTCTGTTTCCCCTCTATTGTTGACTACCACATACACAGACTCACACAAGGACAAGAGGGGGGGGGGTCTATCTATCAACAATTTCCTGTGGCTCCTCTTTGCACATTCCTCTACACTATTTAATTTTCCATTTACTGTAAAATAAAACACAACTAAGAGGGAAACTGCATCAAGTTCATGCTTCATGTTATTTCAGTTCAAATCAAACACACACACACACACCAATCAGTGTCATTTTCCTCCGTCAACACTGTCTCACTTTTCACCTTCTCTTTCACAGCCCGCTCTGTCAGAGCACTCCAGGTCTACCTTTGAAGGAAAATATTTCAACACAGGGCGACTCCTCAACAGAACAACTGAGGGCAAACAAGCAGAGGAGACTAAGAGAGGATGAGGATGAGTTAAAATCAACACAGTAACCTTACTAGGTTATGTTGAGCCACAGGCTGCTTCTCACAGTGGGGATGACAGAGTACAGATAATAGTTTTGAAAGAGTTGGGAAACACTGGTGCATGGTACAGTATTTAAACCAACACATTCAGAGGATGAAACAGTGTGTGTGTGTTTTCTGCTTGGAAAAAGCATGTCATTATTTACAGAACAAAATACCGACCAAACAAAACTGACGTCATTAAAAATAACTGTGATTTAATCTCTATACAATATCACTAAGAAAAAAAAGAGGTGACTAAAATGGAGTTAAAAAATAAAACTTAATGAACTATGTCAATATAGACAAAATAAAAAAGACTTTTCTTTTATTTGATGGCTGTGCTTCACATTCCTCTTCCTGTGCACCTGAATCATCTTCCTGGTGGCTTTGGATAGCAGTGCACCTGTGAATGCACTGCCAGCAGTAACAGCCTGTACAGCCATGCAGCTTGGAAAACATCCGGTGACAGGAGAAGAAGGTGATGGCAGCAGTGTGGCTAAGACAGAAACAACGGGTTGACATTTCAAATATAATGTTGCCAAAAGTGAATGTGTGAAGATGTGGACGGTCAAGGTCTGTTGGACAGTTTGCAGGTTACTGGAATGTTGGATTTCTCGTTCATTATAAATTAATTTCTAATTAAATACAGAAAATGTCACTAAAATGTCACTGTCTCCACTTGCAGCTGCTACAATGATTAAAAAATATATTAAATATAAAACTGAACATTATGATGGTTTGTAGAGGATTTGTGGCAGGGCTGTTGGACAGGGCTCTTTATGATTGTGTGGGCTTTCTTTTTCCTGGAAACTCAGGGTTAGGGATACCAAACAGAAAGTTAAGATCACAGCAATGATTGACTCATACTGGAAGTTAGCTCAATATTTTCATCGTCTTTCATGTCTGGATATATTGATTAAATCAGTAACACTTGTGCAGCGCCTGTTCAAAATGTGGGTGTCGACAGGGCTCATTGCTTACACTCAGTGTGTATGTCCATCTTGTTTGTTACTGTTGGACCAGGAAGAGCTGTCACAGTGTAGCTCCGCCTTTTTCTTCACTTCCAGTAACATGCAGAAACACAGTGTTTGAAGTTTTCTCAGGAAGTGTTCACTGAAAAAACTTAACAGCCAACACTGAGCTCCCTCTGGTCCTCAGCAGCATACCCACCAAGTCTGGAGTCGATGATGATCGGTGGTTGAAGAGTTAAATACAGACAGAGATTCCTCCAGTTATAGTTAGACCAGACCACACACCCCATTCTTAATCATACTACCTCTCACTTTCAGGCTTATTTTCATTTTTGTTTTCATTTGACCTAAAATTAGTCGGATCTTAATTGAAAGCATTTTTCTAAAATTTGAAATGCTCATTCTTGGTCTTGACTAAACTAGACCAGTAAGACAAGACTAAAATATTTTGAAAAGTTTCAGTTGACTAAATATTGACTAAAAATGAAAAGGATGAAGTTGACTAAACTAAAACTAAGGATCTTAGGACTAAGACTAAATTCAAAAATAGCAAAGATTTACACCACATAGGACATAATGATGTGATGGTGAGAAAATAAAGGATTTCTGTAGTTAGTAAGTATATTTATCTTTTGTTATGACTCATCTGAGGTGCATGAACAGCAAACGTACAGCAAGGCTGCAAAATAAATGGGTTAGTCCATAGTCCATAGTAACTAACTGTCTGTGTGTGTGTGTGTGTGTGTGTGTGTGTGTGTGTGTGTGTGTGTGTGTGTGTGTGTGTGTGAAACTATATAAATGCAGCCATATTGCAGCGAGGCTGCTTCCATCATGTTGTGTTTCATGTTACAGGCCGGGGCTGGATTTTAAATCATTCACATTATTGCAAATGTTAATTAAGTTTTTATTTCTGGAAGTTGCAGTTTCACCTCAGCTCTCTATACTCAGTCTTACAGCCCACCCCCTTCCACAGAGGTGCCCTGATCAACAAGGTGGAGTTGCCAGTGCAGCAACATTGACCTTATCCCTCACTGGCTTCCCACCAGCAAATATGGTGTTCATTGGGATGTAGAAATTTAATTTTTTCCTCTCAGTTTGGATGGTAGACATTAAGATGATATAACATTTTAAAATGTAGCAGCATGTAAAATTTTTTTTAGGTTAGTGTAGGATATGCTAACATGGATGTGAAATCAGATGATGTTACTTTTACCTCAAGGTTTTACTTTGCATTATATGTAACATAAAACAGTGTGTTTTCCTGCTGTGGGAGCATGTGGCATGTAGCTACTGTGTACAGATGTTTTGTAAAGATGAACATGTAGACATTTTATTGTCCAATAGTCCATTTGACTTTATTCCCTGTTTAGCAGCTTGACAGGAAATCTTTCATGGGACACTAAATTTGATTAAAGGGGCCAATAAATAAGCTCATCCTCCACACACACGAACACACACTCCCACACACACACACACTCTTACAAACACACACTGCACACAAGTGCCATCAGACATTTATCTCAGCACATCCCAACAGAGTAGCAGCAACATACAGGGATGAGGATCAGCTGAAAACAGCACTGATTTTCTAGCACCAGTGTTATTTCATTCCTCAACACATAGTCTACATATAAGTATAAAAATATTCACCAGTCTTTGTTGTCCATGTCTTCTATTCATATTTATATATGATTTGAATGTCATGTCCTTTTATTTAAACCAAAGTTACTCAGTCTGGAGCAAGGACCATTTCACACAAACATTGTATTAACAATCCAGGTCAGTTCTTTGTGCTCATGCAGGATGCTGATGATATGCAGGAGAAATTGTGCTTTGAATTACAAAGCACAGCTTCCATCTGCTGTCATCCTCTCCCCGTTGCGACCCCACACTCCCACAGTGTCAGTACTCCCTGGCTTCTTTAAGTTCCATCTGAAACACTTGTTCAGGTGGGTTAACTGCACACTCCAGCCCATTATTGGGCGGCCTTACTGAGTGAAACCGACTCCAGTCCCCTTTGCACAGGATCCAAGGTAGTACGTCCACCTTGTAATGCAGATCTGGTGAAAACTCTGTGCTGATTAAGTTTGGTGCTCCAGCTCCTTTCCCTCTTGTTATCAGTCTCATCTGATCATTGTAGCAGCAGTGCTGTGCCGCTAACGTTGTGCTGTCGTACGACAGCATTGAGCGGATGCAGAATCTGGCTGAAGGCTTGTAGATGTCCAGACGTTCTTTGGGTCCACTTGCATCCCTCCAACGGTAGGTCTTGTGAAGTTTGGTGTCCTGGATATTGACTGCGCTGTAAACAGCCTCAGAGGGGTAGGAGCAGGGGCAGCTAGGCAGCTCTGTGAGCACCTGGTGCAGGTACTTCTGGAGGAAGTCATTCTTACAGCTTAGCCACTTCTCACAGCTGTCTACATCTGTCGGGGTGGGGGAGGGCAAAAAGGATAAGCAATAAGTATCAGCATACCTTAGTCTTCATCCTACACCTCAACATCTTGTAACAGCTTAAGGGCCCGCATATTTTGACTGCCCAACACCCAATCATATTGAAGCAGGTATATTGTGGCAGCTATAACCTAACACTTCTCACTATCACTCTGCAGCTCGTGGCAAGAGTTAAATATTTACAGCCCAGCAGAAGAAGGAGAAACAGGAGGAAGCCATGAAATCCTGGCTTGTTTTGATTAAAGGAATCAGAGTTCAAGTCTTCCCAGACGGGTCAGTCTAAGTATTCAGAAAAAAAGAGGGAGGAAGCTGTGAGACGCAAAAAAGTGATTTTAATCTGCTCAACATGTGCATGAATACAGGCACTGAATGGTACGTTGAACAGAAAAGACCTGGATCAGCAGCTACATTGGAATGCAATGTATTTCAGGCTCTACACTCTTCCACAGGTGGCATCTCACGGCTCACGGCTCCCTCCCCTTTGTCTCAGTGGTTTTGATTAAAAGAGAGAGTGTCCATTTGAAACCGACAGGCCCATTCTAAAACATGAAAGTATGATTGAGAGTATGGATTAAAAGGTTTTCTCTACACAGTGGATGCGGGGTTGAGACACTCTCCTCTCCTGCTGTATCCTTTGCTTGAGTGAAAGAACGATCACATTCTCTGGCTGGTGCTGAGCAGCAGGAGAGCAATAAAATGGAAAGTAAAAAGCAAATCAAATGTTAGTGGGAGGCCGTCTCTGTGTTTCATTGTGTCTCTGACAGACCTGGTGCAGCAGCTCTCAGCATGTTGGGAAGGGAGAAGTCTTAATATGAAAACCAGGCTTTTCACAGTGTCTCTGTAACAAAGCACTGAATAAAACAGGCTAACACCAATTCAAAACATGGAGCCTGTTGACTGTTGTGTGGATGCTTGGACCAATACACACACACACACACACACACACACCATACGTACTTGTGTTCAGGAAATCAGTGCTGTTGGTGGTCTGGACTGGGGTCAGTACAGTCACTGGAATCACAGTTTCTATATGACAGAGGCAGGAAGAGGAGCGACAAACATCAACACACATACACTCAGATGTTCTTCTCCAGGCTTTTAAATACACACAATTTCACAAAAAAGAAAATAGGCTGCGCTGCTTTTTTAACTACAACCCTGCCAAGAGCTGTAAGAGATGCTCAGTGAACATTTTTAAACGATGAAGACAAAAAGACGAAAACCTTTTTATTTAATTTGGCTTTTAATTAATTATCTCGTACTTTACTATTCTTACTGGTTTCTGGTTTTAATTGTCATTTGCATATTTTATCATCTACTGTCTTTTTATTGTCTACTTTCATTGTCCATCAATTCGCCCTTATCTTATTGTACTATCTGATTTCTATGCCTTTACGCCGGCGACAGTCAGAGCTGGAGGCATATTGTTTTCAGGTTGTCCGTCCGTCCATCCCATTCTCATGGACATGATATCTCAGAAAGGCCTCGACGGAACTTCTTGAAATATGGCACGACCATTCACTGGGACTCAAGGATGAACTTATTAGATTTTGGTGGTCGAATGTCGAAGGTCAAGGTCACGGTGACCTCACAAAACACGGTTTTGGTCGTTTGAACGCAATATCTCTGTAACGCCTTGAGGGAATTTCTTCAAATGTGGTAAAAACGTTCATCTAGACTCAAGGACAAACTGATTCGAATTTGGTGGCTAAAGGTCAAAGTTCAAAGGTCAAGTTCACAGTGACCTCACAAAACGTGGTTTTGGCCTTGTGAACGCAGTATCTCCAGAACGCCTTGAAGGAATTTCTTCAAATTTGGCACAAACGTTCCACTTGGACTCAAGGGTGAACTGATTAGACTTTGGTGGTCAAAGGTCAATGTCACGGTGACCTCAGAAAACACTTTTTAGCTATTACTCAAGACTTCACACAGCAATTGTGACAAAATTTCACACAAATGGTTCATATTTTCTATGACTCTGGATAAACAGGGATGTAACCTGATCTGAGTAGCCTGAGTGGCGGAGGCAGACACCTCTGGAAACGATGACGTAGACACCCACGGTCGCTCCTTGATTGTCAAGTCAGCGCCAATTCACAACATATGTTAGCTCAAGGCACTTTCCAAATAGAGCAGGTCTAGACCTTCTCTTTATAATATTATTATTTAGACCCAACAATTCCCACCAAGAGCAAGCACTAGGCGACAGTGGCAAGAAAAAGCTTCCTTTTAAGAAGCAGAGCAGAACCGGACT
Organism: Seriola dumerili; assembly: GCF_002260705.1. Classification (NCBI taxonomy): domain Eukaryota; kingdom Metazoa; phylum Chordata; class Actinopteri; order Carangiformes; family Carangidae; genus Seriola; species Seriola dumerili. The sequence continues at coordinate 24,188,290 of NW_019174404.1, forward strand.
CAGGGTGGGCGGCCATCTGCCTCGGCTGGTTGGGTTGAGAGACAGAGAGAGAGAGAGCAAGAGAGAGCACAGAGGAAAAGAACAAAAACATACAGTGATAGCAATATTAATAATAGTGATAGTAGCGGAAGTAACAGAGATAGTAATGTAGTGGCAACCGTACTGCACCTACTGATAAAAATAGTAATTACAGCTAATAACACTAATAATAATCATTATTAATTATAGTACATTTTAGCAGGTTTAGCAGCAGGTCAACATTTTGGGTCAATGTTACAATACCACAGCAGATAACTGCATATTTCAGGAGAAACCTTTCAAATGTGGATACAGGTACTAAACTTGGCACAAATCTTTCCTGGGTATTACTCTTTTGATAAAAAACATTAGCCACTCAAAAATTCAAGATGGCAAGGAAATATCATTTTTCACCCACAGTTTTCTCATATGAATGATGTAGGTGTCAAATCATGAGGAAGGCTGTGGTTTATTTGTAACTGGTAGTCTGCTAGAGAGGTGTGGTTGACAGTCAGGCCTGGTGTGATATTAATTCACTAGTGGCACACCTATCTACACTGCAAGGAAGCCGACCAAGCATTACAAATACTCCAAAATGTCCAATTGAAGGCTTCACGAAATAAGGTGATTAAGCTTGTTTACTGAGGTTTGCGTTTGGAAAACACTGTAGCAATGGTGGACAGGATGGAGAGGTTGCTGCTGGGTACCTAAATGTGGGCTAGCACCTTGGAGGGGGCCTAGGCTGCTGCCGGGCTAGATTTTTCCCTTATGACCTTCTCTGTGAGGCAGTTATCTTAATGGTGGCTAGGGAAATGAGAGTCAGAGATATCAGTCTCATCTCAAGCAGGCAATCTCATCCATCATATCTTCTGCTAACCCATGTCTGAAAACTCCTGTAAGGAGGTTCATCCTACCCACTCTCAGCAGTCAAAATCCTGAATTCAGTAGAATCCAATCTATACAGTTCTGTTACCCTGCACCTGATGCAAGGAGCAGAAGCTTACTGGAAACCTCCTTCCCTTGAACAGGGTGATCAAAACTTTTTCTCAACTCAGCTGAGAACGGAGAATAAGAATCGAAGAGGTGATTTGGTTGATTTTCCAAAAGAGGCAGTAGCCAGACTGAGCTATTTCTACTGGCAAGGAGCCCCATAACAAAAGATACTCGAGTGCTATACTGTAGAGAAGATATATGCTCTAACTGGTGACTAAGTATAAAATATATAAGAACTAACTGAAATAAAAAACTCCCACATAAAACCGATGGTCATAAATGGTTCTGAGATGTGATGTTATCTGGCTTTGAACAGCCTGCAGAGGAGGTTCAGGAGAGGAGGCTTTTCTTCACTGACTGGAGGAGAATTAGATAGAGGTGTGTGCCTGAGTGGAGTCATGTCTACATTGTTGGTCACTTTTGAAGTTTATTCTGGACCCAAATCCGACACTGGGAATCAAAAGGAGGTTTAATATAGAACATTTAATATGGACTGAGTGAGAGAGAGAGTTGAGCTGGGGCAGGGGGGCTCCAGAGCCAGGTTAGGGGAAAACCGGCCACAGCAACTACACACACAGGGAGAAAAGCCAGGGACGGAACTAGCTCACAGTTGAACCGCGACATCAGTGGAGCAGCTATAGAGCCAGACGTTTCCCTCAGGGAGTTGGGAGACAAACCCAGCTAAAAGAGAGGAATTAAAAAGAAGTGAAATATTTGGGAATGAATGCTGTTGTTTCATGTCTGTTGGATGTGTACATGACGAAAGCTTATTAACAACTGTGCCACCTCATAAGTTGACAATCATGACAATGTTGAGTCAACATGGCCGGCTGCTGCACGCAGGTGGCATTTGTGCTGGTTCACAACCCAACATTCACATGTCTGAGCTTACAACCATCTGATGCACATTCTGTCTCCTTGGAATTATTATATTATTATTATTTCAAGTTCTATCTGGACATTTTTGTCAAAATTTCTTTCACATTTTTTTTCCCCATTTATCATTCTCTGTTTTATTTCAATATTTGAGTGTGTCTATGTTTTTTTCTATTTTTTTGATATCTTCTTTATGTTAAATATACAAAATGTTTATCTCCAATAGTCTAATTACTTTTGGTTTTATTTAACTGGTTTTATTTGAGTAAATCAGCGCTTTGAGAAAGCAGAAGCTGATTGGTGATCTTGTCTGCATTCTGTCAGGTCACCTAACTTTTCAGTGAGCGGGAAAAGGGGCAGACAAGACAGAAAACTAGTGGAGATGAGAAAATTGTCAATGAAAGGACAGCAGTGCAAATGCAAGTTCAGTCTTTTTCAATTGTTCAGATCTTGCTGAGGAGTTTATTTTCACTGTTAGCATGCTAGCATGCTAGCCACATAATACCTGTAGGTAATTAGATAGTCAACATTTTAATTGATGAGGTCTTAGGCACACGATAAACACTAATTCCATTCATTTATACTGCTATATCTACTTTGCTGTATAACCTAAAGAACTTAAATCATATATCTAATTCCTACATCTAATGTGTCTTAATTATCTAATCTAACATAATATTCATCATAAAACAAGAAATAAATGTCTAATTATGACTAATCATGAGTAAACTGAAAATCATTGCTTGTTTTCAATGTTTTGCAAGATAGAACCATATAAATTTCAAGCAGAAAGCAAGTTCTCAGGGTTACAAGGTTCTATCTGCATTTAACTTTTTCAAATATTCCAAGAATTATAGGATTTTGATATTGTATATCCAATGTCTGTTATTTTCATTGTATGAAAGAAACCCTGTTCCACATACGTTTGGCTATTTGGAGTGCAAAAAACTATGAAGCTCAATATCTCAAAACCGCTCAGAATGCAGATTGAACCTTATAATTCCCTCAACTATTCATTTAGTAGCAGTGCCAGTGTTTTTCGAAAGGCTTTATTTTATTCTTCACACCTTTTTTTACTCAAGTATTGATTATTGCGCTTTCCCATTCACACGTGATCTAACAATATGATGTTTGAGCTTTATTTCAGGAATATTCTTGAATATAACAGTGCGACACGAACGTATTAATTCAGCTGGAGCATTAAGCTGCAGTTATTGTAAAATGTTGGAACATAACTCAGTTTGTTACTCCTCTGAAAGCTGAATGGAGTGAGTTTTGCTAGCATACACCATCATCACTCTCACTCAAGAAGACTTTCACTCCTGCTAGCCCCCCTTACCCACCCCCACCCCCACCCCTCCCTCGTCCAGTCTTTTGAAGTTCTCTTCCTCTTTCTACCCCCCTGCAAGTGTTGTTTAATACAGAGGAGCATGACTCAGAGGTCCACGCTGTCGTTACCACGTCGCTCTTCTCAGCCGCTTTTTTAATTACATAACAACACACCAGCTGGCGAGGAATTCACACGGCAAACTTCAAAGCTTGCACTTAATATATTACTCCATAGTTTTTGTTTTTTTCCCCTTGGTGATTTCTCTCCTTCTCCTTCATCTACTCTGTTTCTCAGAGTTGGAGGAGGAGTGGAGCCCCTGGGCTCTGCACGCGTACACCTGTGGACACGCACCCAGAAACAGAAAGGATCCTCTGTGCGCTAGCCCTGCATGCACACTTGATGTCACGCACGTGTGGCCTGAGAGAGCTGTGCTGGTATGAAGCAGAAACTCTGTATAACTCAGTCTGTTTGAACAGCTTTTAACAACTTTTTTGTTACTCTTTTGTTACTCTCTTACTTTAATAGCAAAAGTAATATAAAACTTACCTCATCACTCTAACCTAAAAATCTTCTCTCTGATATTTCCACATCTGATAAGAAGTTAGATTTTTAGTTGCTCTGCCAAGTTACTCCTAACCTTAACCCTAACATATT
>NW_019174404.1:24192185-24232425 GCF_002260705.1 Seriola dumerili
TACATCATTCATATGAAAACTGTGGGTGAAAAATGATATTTCCTTGCCATTCTTGAATTTTTGAGTGGCTAATGTTTTTATCAAAAGAGTAATACCCAGGAAAAGATTGTGCCCAAGTTAGTACTGTATCCACATTTGAAAGGTTTCTCCTGAAAATATGCAGTTATCTGCTGTGGTATTGTAACATTGACCCAAAATGTTGACCTGCTGCTAAACCTGCTAAAATGTACTATAATTATATAATGATTATTATTAGTGTTATTAGCTGTAATTACTATTTTTTATCAGTAGGTGCAGTACGGTTGCCACTACCTTACTATCTCTGTTACTTCCGCTACTATCACTATTATTAATATTGCTATCAATGTATGTTTTGTTCTTTTCCTCTGTGCTCTCTCTTGCTCTCTCTCTCTCTGTCTTCTCAACCCAACCAGCCGAGGCAGATGTGCCGCCCACCCTGAGTCCGGTTCTGCTCTGCTTCTTTTAAAAGGAAGCTTTTTCTTGCCACTGTCGCCTAGTGCTTGCTCTTGGTGGGAATTGTGGGTCTAAATAATAATATTATAAAGAGAAGGTCTAGACCTGCTCTATTTGGAAAGTGCCTTGAGCAACATATGTTGTGAATTGGCGCTGACTTGACAATCAAGAGAGCGACCGTGCGGTGTCTACGTCATCGTTTCCAGAAGCGGTGTCTGCCTCCGCCATCAGGCTACTCAGATCAGCGTACATCCCTGTTTATCAGCAGATCATAGAAATATGAACCATTTGTGTGAAAATTTGTCACAATTGCGTGCTGAAGTCTTTGAAGTAATAGCTAAAAAGTGTTTTCTGAGGTCAACCGTGACATTGACCTTTGACCACCAAAGTCTAATCAGTTCACCCTTGAGTCCAAGTGGAACGTTTGTGCCAAATTTGAAGAAATTCCTTCAAGGCGTTCTGGAGATACTGCGTTCAACAAGGCCAAAAACCACGTTTTTGTGAGGTCACTGTGAACTGACTTTGAACTTTGACCTTTAGCCACCAAATCGAATCAGTGTCCTTGAGTCTAGAAATGAACGTTTTACCACATTTGAAGAAATTCCCTCAAGGCGTTACAAGAGATATTGGTTCAAACGACCCAAACCGTGTTTTGTGAGGTCACCGTGACCTTGACCTTCGACATTCGACCACCAAAAATCTAATAAGTTCATCCTTGAGTCCCAGTGAATGGTCCGTGCCATATTTCAAGAAGTTCGTCGAGGCCTTTCTGAGATATCATGTCCATGAGAATGGGATGGACGGACGGACAACCTGAAAACAATATGCCTCCAGCTCTGACTGTCGCCGGCGTAAAGGCATAGAAATCAGATAGTACAATAAGATAAGGGCGAATGATGGACAATGTAAAGTAGAATACAAAAAAAGACAGTAGATGATAAAATATGCAAATGACAATTAAAACCAGAAACCAGTAAGAATAGTAAAGTACGAGATAATTAATTAAAAGCCAAATAAATTAAAAAGGTTTTCGTCTTTTGTCGTTCATCGTTTAAAATGTTCACTGAGCACTTCTCTTACAGCTCTTGGCAGGTTGTAGTTAAAAAAGCAGCGCGGCCTATTTTCTTTTTGTGAAATGTTGTGTATTTAAAAGCCTGGAGAAGAACATCTCTGAGTTTGTGGTGTTGATGTTTGTCGCTCCTCTTCCTGCCTCTGTCATATAGAAACTGTGATTCCAGTGACTGTACTGACCCCATCCAGACCACCAACAGCACTGGATTTCCTGACAAGTCTCATGACACAATACGTATTGTGGTTGTGTTGTGTGTGTATTGGTCCAAGCATCCACACAACAGTCAACAGGCTCCATGTTTTAGACAAGTATTTGGTTTTGATTAGAGTTCCTGCGCTGTTTATTCAGTGCTTTGTTACAGAGACACTGTGAAAAGCCTGGTTTCATATTAAGACTTCTCCCTTCCCAACATGCTGAGAGCTGCTGCACCAGGTCTGTCAGAGACACAATGAAACACAGAGACGGCCTCCCCACTAACATTTGATTTGCTTTTTACTTTCCATTTTATTGCTCTCCTGCTGCTCAGCACCAGCCAGAGAATGTGATCGTTCTTTCACTCAAGCAAAGGATACAGCAGGAGAGGGAGAGTGTCTCAACACCCGCATCCACTGTGTAGGAGAAAACCTTTTAATCCATACTCTCAATCATTACTTTCATGTTTTAGAATGGGCCTGTCGGTTTCAAATGGACACTCTCTCCTTTTAATCAAAACCACTGAGACAAAGGGGAGGGAGCCGTGAGCCGTGAGATGCACCCTGTGGAAGAGTGTAGAGCCTGAAATACATTGCATTCCAATGTAGCTGCTGATCCAGGTCTTTTCTGTTCAACGTACCAGTGCCTGTATTCATGCACATGTTGAGCAGATTAAAATCACTTTTGCGTCTCACAGCTTCCTCCCTCTTTTTTTCTGAATTACTTAGACTGACCCGTCTGGGAAGAACTTGAACTCTGATTCCTTTTAATCAAAAACAAGCCAGGATTTCATGGCTTCCTCCTGTTTCTCCTTTCTTCTGCTGGGCTGTAAATATTTAACTCTTGCCACGAGCTGAGCAGTGATAGTGAGAAGTGTTAGGTATATAGCTGCCAATATACACCAATAGCTTCAATATGATTGGGTGTTGGGCAGTCAAATATTGCCGGCCCTTAAGCTGTTACAAGATGTTGAGGTGTAGGATGAAGACTAAGGTATGCTGATACTTATTGCTTATCCTTTTTGCCCTCCCCCACCCCGACAGATGTGACAGCTGTGAGAAGTGGCTAAGCTGATAGAAATGACTTCCTCCAGAAAGTACCTGCACCAGGTGCTCACAGAGCTGCTCAGCTGCCCCTGCTCCTACCCCTCTGAGGCTGTTTACAGCGCAATCAATATCCAGAGACACCAAACTTCCACAGACCTACCGTTGAGGGATGCAAGTGGCCAAAGAACGTAACTGGTACCAAGCCTTCAGCCAGATTCTGCATCGCTCAATGCTGTCGTACGACAGCACAACGTTAGCGGCACAGCACTGCTGCTACAATGATCAGATGAGACTGTAACAAGAGGGAAAGGAGCTGGAGCACCAAACTAATCAGCACAGAGTTTTCACCAGATCTGCATTAACAAGGTGGAACGTACTACCTTGGATCCTGTGCAAAGGGGACTGGAGTCGGTTTCACTCAGTAAGGCCGCCCAATAATGGGCTGGAGTGTGCAGTTAACCCACCGAACAAGTGTTTCAGATTGAACTTAAAGAAGCCAGGGAGTACTGACACTGTGGGAGTGTGGGTCGCAACGGGGAGAGGATGACAGCAGATGGAAGCTGTGCTTTGTAATTCAAAGCACAATTTCTCCTGCATATCATCAGCATCCGCATGAGCACAAAGAAATGACCTGGATTGTTAATACAATGTTTGTGTGAAATGGTCCTTGCTCCAGACTGAGTAACTTTGGTTTTAAATAAAAGGACATGACATTCAAATCATATATAAATATGAATAGAAGACATGGACAACACAAAGACTGGTGAATATTTTTATACTTATATGTAGACTATGTGTTGAGGAATGAAATAACACTGGTGCCTAGAAAATCACTGCTGTTTTCAGCTGATCCTCATCCCTGTATGTTGCTGCTACTCTTGTTGGGATGTGCTGAGATAAATGTCTGATGGCACTTGTGGTGCAGTGTGAGTTTGTAAGAGTGTGTGTGTGTGTGGAGTGTGCGTTCGTGTGTGTGGAGGATGAGCTTATTTATTGGCCCCTTAATCAAATTTAGTGTCCCATGAAAGATTTCCTGTCACAAGCTGCTAAACAGGGAATAAAGTCAAATGGACTATTGGACAATAAAATGTCTACATGTTCATCTTTACAAAACATCTGTACACAGTAGCTACATGCCACATGCTCCCACAGCAGGAAAACACACTGTTTTATTTACATATAATGCAAAGTAAAACCTTGAGGTAAAAGTAACATCATCTGATTTCACATCCATGTTAGCATATCCTACACTAACCTAAAAAAAATTTTACATGCTGCTACATTTTAAAATGTTATATCATCTTAATGTCTACCATCCAAACTGAGAGGAAAAAAATTAAATTCTACATCCAATGAACACCATATTTGCTGGTGGGAAGCCAGTGAGGATAAGGTCAATGTTGCTGCACTGGAACTCCACCTTGTTGATCAGGGCACCTCTGTGGAAGGGGGTGGGCTGTAAGACTGAGTATAGAGAGCTGAGGTGAAACTGCAACTTCCAGAAATAAAAACTTTAATTAACATTTGCAATAATGTGAATGATTTAAAATCCAGCCCCGCCTGTAACATGAAACACAACATGATGGAAGCAGCCTCGCTGCAATATGGCTGCATTTATATAGTTTCACACACACACACACACACACACACACACACACACACACACACACACCACACACACAACACAGACAGTTAGTTACTAAGGACTATGGACTAACCCATTTATTTTGCAGCCTTGCTGTACGATTTGCTGTTCATGCACCTCAGATGAGTCATAACAAAAGATAAATATACTTACTAACTACAGAAATCCTTTATTTTCTCACCATCACTCATTATGTCCTATTGTGTAAATCTTTGCATTTTTGAATTTTAGTCTTAGTCCTAAGATCCTTAGTTTAGTTTAAGTCAACTTCATCCTTTTCATTTTTAGTCAATATTTAGATCAACTGAAAACTTTTACAAATAATATATAGTCTTGTCTTACTGGTCTAGTTTAGTCAAGACCAAGAATGAGCATTTCAAAATTTTAGGAAAAATGCTTTCAATTAAGATCCGACTAATTTTAGGTCAAATGAAAACAAAAATGAAATAAAGCCTGAAAGTGAGAAGGTAGTATGATTAAGAATGGGGTGTGTGGTCTGGTCTAACTATAACTGAGGAATCTCTGTCTGTATTTAACCTTCAACCACCGATCATCATCGACTCCAGACTTGGTGGGTATGCTGCTGAGGACCAGAGGGAGCTCAGTGTTGGCTGTTAAGTTTTTTCAGTGAAACACTTCCTGAGAAAACTTCAAAAACACTGTGTTTCTGCATGTTACTGGAAGTGAAGAAAAAAGGCGGAGCTACACTGTGACAGCTCTTCCTGGTCCACAAGTAACAAACAAGATGGACATACACACTGAGTGTAAGCAATAGCCCTGTCGACACCCACATTTTGAACAGGCGCGCACAAGTGTTACGATTTAATCACATATAATCCAGACATGAAAGAACGATGAAAATATTGAGCTAACTTCCAGTATGAGTCAATCATTGCTGTGATCTTAACTTTCTGTTTGGTATCCATAACCCTGAGTTTCCAGGAAAAAGAAAGCCCACACAATCATAAAGAGCCCTGTCCAACAGCCCTGCCACAAATCCTCTAACACATCATAATGTTCAGAGTTTTATATTTAATATATCTTTTAATCATTGTAGCAGCTGCAAGTGGAGACAGTGACATTTTAGTGACATTTTCTGTATTTAATTAGAAATATAATAATAATGAACGAGAAATCCAACATTCCAGTAACCTGCAAACTGTCCAACAGACCTTGACCGTCCACATCCTTCAAAACCCACCCAAAACAATTAAGTGTCAAATCATACATTTTAGCAGCACAGAAGGCGAAAATTTAGTACACTGTAAAAAAGTTGCCAATGGGATTTTTCAAATTAATGGCCTCAGAGGTGGTGTGGTGTGATATTAATTCACTAGTGGCACACCTATCTACACATATGTTAGGGTTAAGGTTAGGAGTAACTTGGCAGAGCAACTAAAAATCTAACTTCTTATCAGATGTGGAAATATCAGAGAGAAGATTTTTAGGTTAGAGTGATGAGGTAAAGTTTTATATTACTTTTGCTATTAAAGTAAGAGAGTAACAAAAGAGTAACAAAAAGTTGTTAAAAGCTGTTCAACAGGACTGAGTTATACAGAGTTTCTGCTTCATACCAGCACAGCTCTCCAGGCCACACGTGCGTGACTCAGTGGCAGTGCAGGCGTAGCCACAGGGACGGGTGCGTTTCTGGGTGCCGTGTCCACAGGTTACGCTGCAGGGAGCCCAGGGGCTCCACTCCTCCTCATACTCTGAGAAACACAGGGAGAAAAGATGGATGAAGGGGAGATAGCACCAAGGGGAAAAAACAAAACTATGGAGTAATATATTAAGTGCAAGCTTTGAAGTTTGCCGTGTGAATTCCTCGCCCAGCTGGTGTGTGTGTTATGTAATTAAAAAGCGGCTGAGAAGAGCCGGGTAACGACAGCGTGGGACCTCTGAGTCATGCTCCTCTGTATTTAAACAACACTTGCAGGGGGGGGTAGAAAGAGGGAGAGAACTTCAAAAGACTGGGACGGGGGAGGGGGAAGGGGGTGGGGGTGGTAAGGGGGGGCGTAGCAGGAGTGAAAGTCTTCTTGGAGTGAGAGTGATGATGGCTGTATGCTAGCAAAACTCACTCACTCAGCTTTCAGAGGAGTACAAACTGAGTTATGTTCCAACATTTTATCAATAACTGCAGCTTAATGCTCCAGCTGAATTAATACGTTCGTGTCGCACTGTATATTCAAGATATTCCTGAAATAAAAGCTCAAAATCATATTGTTAGATCACGTGTGAATGGGAAACGCAATAATCAATACCTTGTAAAAAGGTGTGAAGAATAAAATAAAGCCTTTCGAAAAACACTGGCACTGCTACTAAATGAATAGTTGAGGGAATTATAAGGTTCAATCTGCATTCTGAGCGGTTTTGAGATATTGAGCTTCATAGTTTTTGCATTCCAAATAGCAAAACGTATGTGGAACAGGTTTCTTTCATACATGAAAATAACAGACATTGGATATACAATATCAAAATCCTATAACTTGGAATATTTGGAAAAGGTTAAATGCAGATAGAACCTTGTAACCCTGAGAACTTGCTTTCTGCTTGAAATTATATGGTTCTATCTTGCAAAACATGAAAACAAGCAATGATTTTCAGTTTACTCATGATTAGTCATAATTAGACATTTATTTCTTGTTTTATGATGAATTATTATGTTAGATTAGATAATTAGACACATTAGATGTAGGAATTAGATATATGAGTTTAAGTTTTCTTTAGGTTATACAGCAAGTAAGTATAGCAGTATAAATGAATGGAATTAGTGTTTATCGTGTGCCTAAGACCTCATCAATTAAAATGTTGACTATCTAATTACCTACAGGTATTATGTGGCTAGCATGCTAACAGTGAAAATAAACTCCTCAGCAAGATCTGAAACAATTGAAAAAAGACTGAACTTGCATTTGCACTGCTGTCCTTCTCATTGACATTTTCTCATCTCCACTGAGTTTTCTGTCTTGTCTGCCCCTTTTCCCGCTCACTGAAAAGTGAGGTGACCTGACAGAATGCAGACAAGACCACCAATCAGCTTCTGCTTCTCTAAGCGCTGATTTACTCAGAAGTAGAACCTTATAAAACCAGGTTTGACTTTGGAGATAGAACCTTTTTTGTTTTCACATTAAGAAGTCCAAAAGTGCATAAAACTAAAAGAAACACCTCACATAATGTTAACAGGTTGTCACTGAAGGAAAAAAAATGTGAATAAGTAAATTTTGACAAAAATGTCAGATAGAACTTGATAATAATTAATAATATAATAATTCCAAGGAGACAGAATGTGCATCAGATGGTTGTAAGCTCAGACATGTGAATGTTGGGTTGTGAACCAGCACAAATGCCACCTGCGTGCAGCAGCGCATGTTGACTCAACATTGTCATATTGTCAACTTATGAGGTGGCACAGTTGTTAATAAGCTTTCGTCATGTACACATCCAACAGACATGAAGCAACAGCATTCATTCCCAATATTCACTCTTTTTATTCCCTCTCTTTTAGCTCTGGGTTTGGTCTCCACCAACTCCTGAGGGAAACGTCTGGCTCTATAGCTGCTCCACTGATGTCACGGTTCAACTGTGAGCTAGTTCCGTCCCTGGCTTTCCCTGTGTGTGTAGGTGCTGTGGGCGCGGTTTCCCCTACCTGGCTCTGGAGCCCCCCTGCCCCAGCTCAACTCTCTCTCTCACTCAGTCCATATTAAATTCTATATTAAACCTGCTTTTGATTCCCAGTGTCGGATTTTGGGTCCAGAATTAACTTCAAAATGTGACAGAACAATGTAGACACTGACTCCATTCGGCACACTTCTCACCTCTCTAATCCTCCTCCAGTCAGTGAAGAAACCTCCTCTCCTGAACCTCCTCTGCAGGCTGTTCAAAGCCAGATAACTCACTCTCGAGAACCATTTATGACCCCGGTTATTGTGGAGTTTTTTATTTCAGTGTTCCTTAGTGTTTTGTCAGCAGCCTCTTACTCTTACCAGTCAGAGCAGTCTCGAGTATCTTTTGTTATGGGGCTCCTTGCCAGTAGAATAGCTCAGTGGGCTACTGCTCTTTGGAATCAACAGTCACCTCTTCGATTCTTATTCTCCGTTCTCAGCTGAGTTGAGAAAAGTGTTTGATCACCCTGTTCAAGGGAAGGAGGTGTCCAGTAAGCTTCTCTCCTTGCATCAGGGTAACAGAACTGTAGTAGATTATTCTACTGAATTCAGGATTTTGACTGCTGAGAGTGGGTAGGATGAGACCTCCTTACAGGGAGTTTTCAGACATGGGTTAGCAGAAGATATTATGGATGAGATTGCTGCTTGAGATGAGACTGATATCTCTGACTCTCATTTCCCTAGCCACCATTAGATAACTGCCTCAGAGAAGGTCATAGGGAAAAATCTAGCCAGGCAGCAGCCTAGGCCCCCTCCAAGTGCTAGCCCACATAGGTACCCAGCAGCAACCTCTCCATCCTGTCCACCATTGCTACAGTGTTTTCCAAACGCAACCTCAGTAAACAGCTTATCACCTTATTCGTGAAGCCTTCAATTGGACATTTTGAGTATTTGGTAATGCCCTTTGGCTTCCCTGCAGTTTTTCAAAACCTGGTAAATGATGTGTTCCATGACATGCTTAACTGCTTCCCCTTTGTGTATTTGGATGATATTCTCATCTTCTCCCAGAACATGGATGAACACATCCAACACATCAGGTTAGTGCTGCACTGGTTACTTGAGAACAAGTTGTTTGTTTGAGACTGAGAAATGTGAGTTTCATGTTCACTCTGTTAACTTTCTCAGATATGTCATTGAGCAGGGACAAGTTAAGTCTGATCTAGATAAAATCCGAGCAGTGGCAGCCACAACGGGCCCCACAACCCATAAACAGTTGCTGCATTTCCTGGGTCTCAGGTTCTCCAGTGGGGTCATTCATCTAAACTGACCTGCCACCCAGGTATTCATCGCTCACTAACCTTCATTAAATAGCGTTTCTGGTGGCCCATCATGTCATAGGACACAAGAGCCTTCGTCTCTGTCTGCTCTGTCTGTGGCCACAGTAAGATCTCCAGTCACCTGCTGGTCTACTGCGCCCCTTGCCTGTTCCTAATTCACTCCTGGTCCCACATTGCTGTAGACTTTTTACTGGACTGGCCTCCTTCCGAAAGTAACACTACAATCTTGATTATTGTAGATTGTTTTTCCAAGGCAGTTCATTATGTGCCACTTTCCATACTGCCTTCTGCTTTAGAGACAGCAAATCTCCTCGTAAACCATGTTTTAAGATTACAAGGTATTCCTGCGGACATAGTCGATTGTGGTCCCCAGTTTTCTTCTTAAGCGTGGAAAGCCTTTTTCAAGGCATTAATGGCCACAGCAAGTCTTTCCTCAGGCTATCATCCTTAGACCAACGGACAGACTGAGCGAAAAATAAAGATTTGGAATTGGCTCTCCACTGTGTCACTGCCCACAACCTGGCCTCCTGGAGCTCATAACTTTCCTGGACAGAATACGGCCACAACTCCCTCAATTGTCTTCCCGGGACCTGCCTTTGCAAGTGGACTCCCGTAAGTTGGTCCCTCTTCACATTGGACTTTAAATCATTAATTCAACTGTGGTCCGCCTCAAACTCCCCCCATCTTTGAAGATACATCTGGCCTTTCATGTGTCTTTGCTCAACCTGTACAGTGCTTTGCAATAATATTCAACCCCCTCCCCAGATTCTCAATTAGATTGAGGTTTGGCCTTTGACTAGACCATTCCAAGACATTTAAATGTTTACCCTTAAATCACTCTGCTTTAGCAGTTTGCTTAGGGTCATTGTCCTGCTGGAAGCTGAACCTCTGTCGCAGTCTTAAATCTCTGGAAGACTGACACAGGTTTTCCTCAGGAATTTCCCTGTATTTAGCACCATCCATCATTCCTGTAATTCTGACCATTCTCGCAGTCCCTGCCAATGAAAACAATCCCCACAGCATGATGCTGCCACCACCATGCTTCACTGTGGGGATGGTGTTGAGATGGGGTGATGAGAGGTGTTGGGTTTGCACCAGACATAGCATTTTTGTTGATGGCTAAAAAGTTCAATTTTAGCCTCATCTGAGGCTCACCTTCTTCCACATGCTTTTTGGTGAGCTCCAAATGTGTTATATATTTTTTCTCTTGAAGCAATGGCTTTTTTCTGGCCACTCTTCCATAAAGCCCAGCTCTGTGGAGTGTACGGCTGTATACGATATGGACAGATCCTCAAATCTCCACTTTGGAGCTTTCCAGCTCCTTCAGGATGATCTTTGGTCTCTTTGTAGCCTCTCTGATTAATTCCCCTCTTGCCTGGTCTGTGAGTTTTGATGGGCGACCCCTGGCAGATTTGTTTTGGTGGCATATTCATTCCATTTTTTAAAAATGGATTTAATGGTGCACTGTGGAAAGTTCAAAGTCTTTAATAACCCAACCCTGATCTGTCCTTCTCCACAATTTTGTCCCTGACCTGTTTAGAGAGCTCCTTGGTTTTCATGGTGCCGCTTGCTTACAGTAGTGGTGTTGCAGACTCTGGGGCCTTTCAGAACAGGTATATAAATACTAAGGTCATGTGATAGATCATGTGAAACTTAGATTGTGCATAGGTTTGTGTGTGTCTTATTTAAGTAATTAAGTGGTAAGGTAGTTACTAAGACAATTGGTAGGGGTTTCATGGCAAAAAGAGTGAATACAGAGGCAAACAAAAAAATGACAATGAATAAATTAACTTTTAGAGTTTTTTAAAACAAGTCTGTTTTTTTTTTCATTTACCTTCACCGATTTGGACTATTTTCTCTAGGTCCATTACATAAAATCCAAATAAAAATCAGTTTAAGTTACAGGTTTTAAGGCAACAAAATAGGAAAAACACTAAGGGGGTGAATACTTTTGCAGGGTACTGCATCCTCTAGCTTTCTGTGCCCCCCCCTCCTTGTGTCCCATCCCCTGTGTGTGTAGATGCCGTGGGCACAGTTTCCCCTACCTTGCTCTGGAGAGTACCATACCTGCATGTCATTACCTCATCAACCACTTTACAAATACTCTGGCCTTTCCTCTTTGCCAGATTGTTCAGCAACCACAATGGTAGCCAGCTCTTGGCCAATTTGTTGTTTTTGAACATTATCGAGAGTGTTTCTTGTGCTTGTGAACTTTTTGCTTACACAAATTTTTTCCTCTGTGCCCCAGGACTCCAGAGCCAGATCCCACACCCTCCTCCACCCAAGTCTCTGCCTGCTTCACCCTCCAATCTTCAGTCACCAACCAGCCTCTATCTGCATTTGGATTTGGATTCTCCTCATCACCCCAATTCCCTCTCAAGCCCTGGATCAGCCCCTCTACACCATAAGATGTCCATCCTCCATTCTTTCCCTTATTCTCTGTCATCTGGCTGTTGCTTCTCCCCCCTCCGTTGGCTATCTGCGTTCCAGTGCCAGCCCCCAAGCCCCAGTTCAAGTCTCTCTCCTTCTCTCTCACTAAGTCCATATTAAATTCTATTTCAAACCTGCTTTTGGTTCCCAGTGTCTGCTTTCAGGTCCAGAATTAACAACTGAGGCCCTGTTTACACCTGGCATTAACCGTGATCCAATCACAGTTCATACCTGCCATTAGAATGCGTCTCAAGTGACCACTTGTGATCGGATCTCACTTCCTTGCTCTACAGTATATGCAAGTAAACATGCATGCTTTGGTGGCTCACCTGGTAGAGCGCATGCCACATAAGCTTAGTCCTAACCGAGCAGGCACAATGTTAACATGTTCACCACCTTAGTTTAGTGCAGTAGTTTCCAACCTGTGGGCCGTGACCCACTAGTTGGCCGTGAAGGTATTTCAAGTGGGCCGTCAAATCATCTGCAAAATAGTAGGCTACAATTTTGGTGAAAAGATGCAATTATAAAAAAAAATACAAATATAAATAATGTTTTGAAACGTTACTATTTTTTCTTGTATTAAGGACTGTCTCTGTGATATGCTAATGATGGGAACTTTAATGTTATGCTGCCTGACCACATCATATACTTGTTTGCCATCTCAGACTGATTAAAAGATCCCATCTATGGCAAAAACTGGAGAATCAAAACAGATAGCTGGTTAGCAACAGGAAGAGTTAAATGAAAAGATTCAAGAGACAGATGGTGAATCAGCACATGATCTCTACCTGTCAAACAAAAAAGAAAAATGCTATCATTATCACTAAAATAAAAAGTGCTCTGAGAAGACAGTATTTGGCCTCCAGCTTGTTAAGGGGTTGGATGTTGGCTGGACAACATTTTTGAGATTTTGAAGTGGACCATGAGTTGGAAACTGCTGGTTTTGTGTGTTAGCATGCTAACATTAGCTGATAACAACCCACCCAAAGTACAAAAAGTACAGCTGAGGCTGATGGGAATGTCACTAGTTTTTCAAAAGTATTTTCAAGAAAAAAACAGAAGATGGCCTGATGATGGCGCTACATGAAACAAAGTGACAAAGAGAAAAAATTAAAGTAAATTAATATTTGCTATGACCACCCCCACAGAAAAATCTGACTGTGTGTGGGACAGAAAGAGCTTTTTTTGTCAACACCATTAAACATTTGCTTTATAGAGGCAAAATATGGGACTTCATTAGGTTTGATGAGACATTAAAATGACTGTAATATTGATTTCAGTCATACTGCCCAGCCCCATGTTGTGTAAATATGTAATAGTGTGCGTCAGGCTGCACTGCTTTGGTTTTCAGAGAGTATTCTCACCGTAGTTGTCCTTGGCATGCCAATCTTTGTTCCAGTGGCCTCCCCAGTCTCCCTCCACTCCACTGAGGACGAGCTCCTCTGGGTCATAGTTGTAATCCTCTGACTGCTCCTCCAGACTGGCTCTTCCCAACCCGTTCTCTGATTGCTCCGGGTACTCCCAGAACAGTGGCCAGAACAGCTTCTTGTGGCTGCTGGCCCATTCTGAGGACACCACTGACCAGTCGTTACGCTGACTTTCCTTGGCCAGGTCCATCTCCACCTCCGTCGCTGTCTGGGTGTCGTCCACCACCTCGATGGTCACCTGGAGTAAACACATACTTATTGTCCTGTGCAAATTCTTTTTTTTAAATGCCATACAGGCCTACAATGCACCCTACACATAGTATCATCAAACAGCCTCACTCACACTACTGCCTCTGTACAGTTGTAGTCATCTTACAGCAAATATGAGAATCATTTAAAGGAAAACACCAGAGACTTTTGAGAGAGTGTTAAAGAACTCATATGAGTGGTGCAACCGAACAGATGCCATGAAGCTGTGGCAGGTGAAGCACACGCCCACCTGTTGTCGATGTACGGTCCTTCCAGAGCGTTGCCACACGTCTCTTGCACCCTGTTTACACCTGGTATTAAAATGTGATGAAAATGTGCTCAGATCTGCCTGAGGTGGTCTGGCTCGCATTGTATTTGGATCTTAGGTAGATGTAAACATAATCTTTGACACCTACAGCTGATTTGCTGCCACCTCAAATTACTCGCTCTCAGGTTTTGCTCCGGGAGACAGAAACTCCATTTGCACCTGGAATTAAGATGCATCTTGTATCCAGATATGAGTTGAACCTGATTTTAACCTGCACAAACATGCACACGTACACGCACTAACATGCACGCACTGCCAAACCAACTACCAAGATAATGAACCGAGAAACTCAGATTATATCACACACAGAGGGGGTGTGGCTTCGTCATGCTCAGGACGCAATAACTCCACCACATCTTTACATAAAGAATAGTTGTTTGCTGCTGTATTTTTGTTTAAAATAACCTTTAAGTTTGATTGGTAGTCACTCTACAGTTGCAGTGTAATTAATGTCAGCATAATTATTGCATTACTTCCTGTCAGCTGAAAAAAGTTGTACATTAAATCTACATTTAATCTATGGAACATACTGTAAACAACTATTTTAACACAGAGATAATTTTGGTGCTAATCCTCTTGTCAGACATTCAGTTACGTGATCACAGTCTGTGCTAATTCCACAGTGGAAACAGTAAACAGCTTTGCCCTGATCTCCATGTAACAATAGTATCTGACTCTCTGCTCTGATTATGATTCCTGAGAGGGCTGCTCCACAGGTTAGTGAGGGTTCCTGTTTGAATACTCGCCCGTAGAGGACAGGGGAGGGAGCGAAAGAAAAAAAAAGTGAGCGAAAGGTGGTTGCATACATTAGAGCATAAGACTGTTAACCAGTGAATATTGGTGCCTGTACTGTGAAAAGTCCAGTAATAGACGCAGTAGCTGATATTGTGTTATTATTAGCCTTTCCAGCTAACTAGCTAAGTTAGTTGCCACAAGGGACATTCTGAACTGCGCAGACAGACTGCAAGTGACTCAGCTAAGATCTGGAAATTTCTTTGGATCACCAGAAACAGTCGGTGTCACCAGCCAGCGCTGCAGATAGCCAAGTGAAGCCTGGTAGCTTCTTTAACGACGTTGTGGGATGGAAGTTCTATTATTGAACTTCTCACAGTACAAATTCTAATTTTTTACTGGTTCGCAGTCTTGTGCTCTAATGTATACAGCGCATTAACTGGCAAACCACACTTTAAACCTGTTTTACAACAGTTCTCAGTCGTTTCTTCCCTCACTCATCCTCCGAGCAGCTCACCATCAGCCCGCATGCTCACTCCACCAGTGTGGCGATCCAACACTAGGATTGTGTGACTTACCTCCAGCTATTGTGAGTACTGAACAGTTATATTTGCTTGGTTTGAGTGACCCTAGCATCGGTCAGGACAGGGTTTTATTTCTTTCATTTTGTTGCTGGCTTGTGTGTGTATGGGTGAGTGCACATGAGGGGGCCCACAATTCAAAGAGTGCATTTAAGGTGAAATACAATAATTTAAAGGGTATGTTTAAGGTTAAATACCACAGTTTAAAGGTACTTAAAATGGTTTATTAATGGTTGAAATACAGAAGCAAAACAAAATTTGAGGGATGTAAGTACAATTTATTTGTGTAAATACAAAGTTAATTTTGCAAAGAAAGGCCGGTAGACTTGCTGGGTTACTGCTATAAATAGCAGTTATTTCATTTTTTGTCTTATTATTTCTACAAATTATTTTTTATTATTCCTGAAATTATCATTTCCCTTTGAATATAATAAATCCTGACCTAATTTTGGGGAACATAGATAATTGTTTGTGATTCCTTTAAAATATTAATAACCTTGTGAAGCCATATGAATAAAGGAGAAAATAGCTATTGCTAATTAATATTAAAGCACACTCTAAAAAGAAAAACAGATATAAGGGCTTAACTAACTAAAATAGGGAATCAGTTTTTGGACACACTACCACTACTACCTATAGAATAGGGTACAGAAGTGCTACATGTATATAAAAGACTAAATGTGTATTTTATAAGACAAAGAGGAAATTACAAAGTGACATGTTGGTACAAGCTCACAGATGAGGGAGTGATGTCACCGCTGCAGGAGAAGTCTGTTTATTTAAAGATGAGATTAAAGGTGTTCTCTCCTTCTTTGAAAGAAGGTTTTGTGCGGTGGATGAGGGGACAGAGAAATGGAAGAAAAATGTGGCGGGATGGAGAGATGAAGAGATAGCTGGTTCTCACTATCTCTCCGTTTCTCTCTGGCATTGCCACAAACAAGCACAGATGCAGACGCACGTGTAAACACAGACAAGTCCAGACAAAACCCATGTTTTGTGTTCATGTTTCCCACTTCAACTGTTTATAAAGACAAAGCAGCAGCTGAAGACAGAGACTCTGTGGAGGTTTATAGCTGACACCAGTATTATGTATCAGTATATCACCACATTTTCTGTCCCCTCTCTACTGTCTATCAGATAAATGAAAAAATGCCCAAAAAAATTTTTAAAAAAGAATTTGGTTTTAAAAAAGAAGAGTTTGTTGAAAGTTACCTAATGTAGCATGGAAACTCATTGGCTTTTTAAAATGGGATGAATAGTCTCATAACAACATGTTAACATGGCTACCCACTTCCTGAGGCCTGTACTAGGAAGCAACTTCAACATACCCAGGATAACTTTTAGTTATCTGGTTTAACTAAACTATTGAACATTGGCCAATAACCTGTACTATGAAGTTGGTTATCAATGGGCTCAGTCAACCCTGGGTTTACCTGTCCAGGTACGAGCGCATTCATGTGAAAGAGGCAGTTTTTAATTATAAGCAACATCGTCAGAACCATGAATAAAGTGTTGATGTGACAAGAAACGCCGATACTTGCTGATAGATTCAGTTATAGCCATGACCAAAAGTGATATTCAACAAGGTGAAATGTAAACAATATGACTGGAATAAAAAAATGTTATTTCCATGTCTAAATATAATTTCTATTAAAGTCAGACTAAAGATATATTGTAAATAAGTGCATGAATTATCATTACGTTTGAGTATTTTCACTCTTCAGTCTGATGAACATGTGATGCAGAGAAAGTTAAATTTAATGTCAAACTGTTTCTGCTTCAGAAAAGAGAGAAAGAAAAGAGAAGTAGTTGTAGTAGTAGACTTTAGTAGTAGACTGACAAGTCAGTCTGACTGGAAAGTTTAAAATTTATAAATCAAATTTATAATCATGGGTGGGATTATACAATTTTCAACAGTGTGGATAATTTCTAATCAAAGATATCAGAGGTTTGGTTCAGAGCTGCAGTGATGAAGAAGAGAGTAAAATCATCATCGGTGTCAGGAGTCGGATTAAAGAATATCTGTTCAATAAAAATGAAGCTATAATAGTTATTATATATTTATATAGTGTGATAAAATCTCCGTGCAAGCTCTGTTATAAAACAGAGTGGACACATGTTGGTCTGGAACAGCAAAACAATTCAACTGATTTATATAAATGTCTACTGATCATCGTTATTGATCACTTTATTGTAATCTCTTTTGTCCCTGTCAAGGTCCTGTGGGAATGATGACTCAGTTTTTCCAGGTATCTGATTGGTCAGTGGTTTGGCTGTTGACAGGTTTTGATCTGATCCTCTAAGTTAACCTGCACTGGAGCAGGTTAGGAGTTCGGCATCAGTTAGCATGGTGATTTACCCCGGTAACAAGTGACCCACCGTCATAGGACTGAAAACCTAGAGTTAAACATGAAGTTACCTCGATAACCTCAAATGACCTCTGACCTCTGGTCATGTGTATGTCTTTCTGTAAGCCCACAAACATAACAGTGATGCATCTATACATTTAAAAGTTACATACCAGAAATGCTATAATTCCTACTTCATGCTTTTCATGTCTAACATTCAATCTCAAACATGTTATATATGTTTATATATCCTCACATTACATAACCAGACGGTTTTCTTTTATTAATTATTATTGTTTTTAGTCATGCTGGTACCATGTCTGTGGGGATGGCTGTGTCAGACTGAAACATCTCAAGAACCTTTGGATGGCTTGGCACAAATTTGGTACAAATATTCATGGTCCACAGATGATGAATCTTGATAAAGGTCCATATTTTCTTCTTCTGTGTTTTATTTGAAGTGTTGATCCATAAGAAGATATATTTGTAGTTTTAAGAACCAAAACCCATCTCAATGTAGTTTTACATCTGCTCTCTCAGGCTTCTCTCTGCTCTAGAGCTCTAGTAAGAACAGGTCGGTCAGCCAATCAAAAGAGAGGAGGCTCTGAGCCTCTCGTGATTGGCTAACTGTTTTCTGAGTGATCCAATAAAAAATATAGCAGATTTCAGGTAAACACTCAGAGAAACCAAATCCTGCAAGGTTGGATATTGGCTCCAGGTGGGCGGGGCTTGGCGTGGCTGAGTGCGGTGACTGCTTTGTTGTGACATCATAAAGTTCCAGAGGTCCTGACGGCTGGTTTTAAGGCTCAGTTTCTGAATACAGGCTGTGTGCATTTCTCTGTGGACTGAGCGCTTTGATACTTTCACAGTGTTAATATAGAACCTTGACCTGCTCTATCAGGGTTGCTGCAAGTTTCAACAACTTAAATTTAAAGACTTTTTAAGACCTTTTTAAGATCATTATGAATAAAATTTAAGGCCGATTTCATGTCCATACTGGTAAAAAAGTAGAAAGGACATAAAAGAAAATCAGAGTCCTAAAATTACTTGCAAACTAAATGAATTTATCCCCATTTACAAAACTGTGTATTCACAACTGTATGAGAGAGAAAAGGGATTAACACAGCAGAAGTCCTATATAACAAGACCACAACAACTCAACAATTTAATGCCCATCAACTACACTGTGTATGAGAGAGAGAGAGAGAGAGAGAGAGAGAGAGAGAGAGAGAGAGAGAGAGAAGGGAAAGATACAGACACAGAACCTGTTCAGACCTGGTTTTCACATCTGCCTCGGGTGATTCGATCACAGTGGTGACGCTCTCTGTCTCTCACTAACACACACACAAAATTACATTGGACAACGGACCGATTGGCCTAAAAACAACCACGCATACCTGTTTATTTAATAGAGCAGGGAAGTGAGATCCAATCACAAATAGTCAATCGAGACACATGTGAAGATGCATTTTAAAGCAAGGTGTGAACTGATGTACTTAGAGCTGACCACTTGTGATCCGATTACTGAAGACGCATGTTAATACCAGGTCTGAACAGGGCCATAGAGAGACTTGTGTGAGTGAGTGAGTGAGTGAGTGAGTGAGTGAGTGAGTGAGTGAGTGAGTGAGTGAGTGAGTGAGTGAGTGAGTGAGTGAGTGAGTGAGAGAGTGAGAGAGTGAGAGTATTTGTGTATTGGCTGTCTATAGTCTATATGTGTATGTGTATATGTATATGTAAAAGTGTGAGCGTGTGCATAGGAAAAGTAGGTTAGTAGAAAAAATATATACGAAACGTGGTTACTTTGCAAACCATGACCAGCTGTGTGTATGGCCATAGATTTAGATCAGGCCGCAACATTTGTATAAGCTATCAGTTCCACGTTGGTCTCGTTTGTAGTTTTAGTACAGCGTCGTATATGTGGACTATCGAAAGAAAGAACTACAACATGGAACCAATATACACTGTGCCATCAGAGAATTACGTGCCGCCAAACTTTTGTCCCCCCCAAAAAAACAAACATTTTGAAGCGCGACGGAAGTAGTGTTAAATAAACATTAACATTTAAGACCTAAACATGAGGTATTTAAGACCTAGTACATAAAGGGGGCGCCTCTGTGGTTCACCTGGTAGAACACGTACCACATGGGCTTAATCTTAACCACAGCGGCCACGGGTTCAAGTCTGACTCACGGCCCTTACATGTCATCCTCTCTCTCTCCCTGACTTTCCTGTCTCTCCTGTCTCTCTCTCACTGAACTATAACAGTAAAGCCAAAAATGCCCTAAAAAATAACTTTAAAAAAAAGACCTAGTACATAAAACCTTTATGTTTTTGAGACTGTTCAAGGCCTAAAATTCAGATTTTTGAATAAGAGACTTAAGACTTAGGACTCCACGGAAACCCTGTTCATAAACAAAAGAACACATGGACATCTACCTTTATACCCAATGGACCTTTAATCACCTCGATGATCCTCAGGTCAAAGTCTTAATTTGTCTTTATACTTTATGACCAATTACATGCAAAACTAATGACACTCCCATCAGGCTCAGCTGTGCTCTGAGTTTACAATTAGTAAAATGCTAGCATGCTAACACGCTGAACAAAGGTGGAGAACATGGTAAACATTATAGTTGCCTCACAGTTCATGGTTACAGACTTGTGTTTTTGATGAAAGTTGTAAATACATGAGCGTAAAGTAATATAAAGTTCATTATTAACCGGCCCTTGACAATTAATTTCAATCACAGCTATTTTGAGTGAAACTGTTGTTTGCTCTGTCTCAGCTGAATTCAGGATGATACTGTATATACATGTGATTCTACTGGCCAGGCTCTGATCCCCCACAGTCACAACCAGCTAATTCTAGTTAAATAATTATAAAGAGAACAATTTTGTCTCAAAAAAACACATAATAGAAAAACTGTAGAAAACGGGTAAGGAGAAGTGACATGGAATTCCTCATCTAGTCCAACACATTCTGACTCCACAAGTCAAGTTTCTTTATCCCTTATTTTGAAGATCTCAATCACAGTGGAAAATGTTCTTTTGACCTTTTATATTTTCACTTTTACCTTCTTTTTTTTTTTTTTAAATTTCAGAAACCCTGTGTAGATTTCTGACCTTCACAAACAAGTTGGAGCACCCCACTGTTCAGAGTCCTGCATATGGTAGCTATAGACTCAAAGCAGCTGCACAGAGAGTTAGACAGTGGAGAGAGTGATGGAGGGAAAACCAGCACTTAAGTGATGATATAAGCCCAATCATACTATCAGACCAGTGGATGGAACACCATCCACAGACTTGATTTGGCAGGTTAAGGTTTGGTTTCACGCTGGACGCAACCTGACTTTGGGGGTTCTCCCCACACTGCTTACCTGGATGTTAGGGTTCTGTGAGCCCATGTCTGCATTGGCCAGCTCTGGTAAGTTCTTCAGGTCCAGGATAAAGGGCTCAGGGTCTTCCTCAGGTTCAGGAGGGGGGAGGACACCCTGGTGATGGCGCTGGGACCAGTGGTGTCTGGACCTAAGGGAAGGACTAGATGGCAGAGTCTGGAGCAGGTTCTCCTGCTGCAGCTCCCGGAGAGTCTGCTGAACGCCGTCCTGACCATGCTTTGCTAAAAGCTGGGAGACAAAAAAACACAGAAATACTAGGTGAGATATAAAAACATGTAGGAATTTCTGAACATGGTGTTAAAATTTGTACAATAATGTCGTAATATTAGATTAGATTAGGGCTGCGCCAAATTATTTGTTCATCGATTAATCTATCAATTATTTTTTCGATTAATCTATTATTTTTTTATTACTTGATTAATATAACAATGAATTTACCCAAAATAAATATTAAAAACTTGACACCTATATTTCAGTTTTTTCATTCTTTAACACCTTTGTGTTTTCACTGATAAAATTGTCATTTTTAACAGTTTCACCAAGTGCTACACATATTTAGAATCAGCATAACCTCAGCTATATATTAATAATAAATGTCACTCAAAGACGTCAGTACAGTATAATAGAGGTTAATACCCCATAAAACAAAAAAATAGAAAACCAAAAAACGAACCTTGAATTTTTTTATTTGAGTTGTTCTAGAGGTGATTTGAAGTTTCTATCGCTATCTCTTCACAAGATATGCTCATTTTCTGGAGCAGTATTTATGGGTGTTTTTGTCTGTTCATTGAAAAATCAGCTCCAAATCCTCTGTTGCACTAAATATGTGACTGTCACATCCTTCTGTCTGTTTTCTGTCACTTCAATAAACCCTAAACAACTTCTCCTCACTTTGATATCAGAGTAAAACCAGAGACAGTAGAGAAATTGAGACGCTTCATTTCTGATTATTTGCTGTATCTGTGTCATGTAGGTTTCTCCGCCTCCCCGCCCCTGAGGTCTGAGTGTATTCATTCCAATGGCTGAAGTGAAGAAGCCACACGTCTTCAGAACACTCTGACATCAAAATGACATTTTTCAGACAAACAGATCAGGAGAAAATTTACTTTATTGGAGCCCTGCCTCTTGTCTCAACTGCCGACATCGTTTGCCAACTGATAATTGATAACTGATTTACTGATAAGTCAAACCATGGATTAAAATTTAAAACTTAAATAAAGCTTCTTGGTATCATCCACCCAAATGTAGTCAAATAAAGATGGTAAGTGCAATAAGGGTAATTTAACAAACACAAGAAAGTCCAAAACTTAAAAAAAACTGAGGCTGAGGTAGAAAACACAAAAATCTAAACTAAGGTAATCCAAAACACTGGAACAAGAGGAGACACATGAGGAAATGCACAAGGGAAGCGAGCAGGAAGAAACAGCAGCAGAACAGACGACCTGACATCGACAGAGGGGAAGGGAGGCAGGAATAACTGAACACAGGTGAAACACATTAGGGTGGGGCAGACAATCACAACAGAAGGAAACTGGACAAAGACAGGAAGTAACCAAGCATGAGACACACAAGGTAAGCAGTTTCAAAATAAAACAGGAAATAGTCCAAAGAAAGAGTCCAAAAGTCCAAAAACTGTCACACCAAGGCCAGAGCATGACAGGGATCTAATTAAGAGTGAAATGACTTTAGTTACACCATGACCACCTTTCATTGTTTAATCAGTCAAACATTTCTGTTTGTCAACTTAATTAACTTCATTCTTCTTGGGTTTCAAAACAATGAAATTGTATTAAATGGGCAGAATTTGTAACTAATTTTGAATGTGTTAACATTTGATGGATTCTGACCAGGGCTGTCGTCAGTTTGAGGTCATTCTCTGCGCTTCTCTTGAACAGTCACCTGCCATTAACCTGATAGAAACTGTGTCTGCCTCTCGCCCTCCTAAATTTATTAAATCAAAAATAAACAGAAGAGTTATTCATAAAAACCTAATAAAAATTAATACAACTACTAGAACAGAACTAAAAAACAAAACAATTAAACAATTAAATGTGGATTATTAAATATCAGCTCACTCTCTTCTAAATCCCTGTTGGTCAATGATCTGATAACTGATCATCATATTGATCTACTCTGTCATACATAAAAGAATGTGTATTGCCATTTTTAATTCTCCAAAAATCTTTGCGTCACCGTGGGTGGGGGGTGGAGTATTCCTTATTTTTTCACATAAAAGGTGTCACCCCTACAGATGAATATTCTCTCTTTTGCATCCAAGCACACCCAGCTTCTTGAAAAGTTTCCCTAAATTAACGTTACATCCCATCATGTTTGTTTTTTGGTTTTTTGCAGAAATGTCTCAAGTCACAGATTATTTTAAAAAGAGAGTTTGCGAGGAGGAGAATCATGAGGACAGGTGAAACAGTGCAGAGTGCAGGCATCTTTAGTTCTTCTAATATGGAAAGTTAATTCATGTTACTGATGAGATACGGTTAATGTGTCAGGACTGACAGTAGTCTAGTTCTCAGCCACAAGTGGAAGGTGCCGGTGGAGGAGAGGATCAGAGCGCGAGAGAGGAGTCAAAGGAGAGTACCAAGTCTTTAGCAGTGTATTAATGAGTGTATTAAAGCCGACGTTTACATGATTTTAACATCAGTTTTTATTCATCTTCACAGATATTCTCAAAAGATGTTCTCAAAAGCATCGAGTGCGTGTCCCGCAGTGGCTGGAGAGATAATGATAATGAAAATATCAAAATTGCAGCACTCCTCCTTACCCCGGGAATGTTCACAAACATTAATGGTTCATAAGAGTTGCGTTTAACAATGTAACAGGACGCACAGGATACTCTCTTACTAATGAGTAAATTCAGAGTCACAAAAAACTGGTTTATTAAGAATGGTGTATAAAAGCCTCTCTTCTGATTGACTGACTGTTTTCTGAGTGAGCCAATAAAAATATAGCAGATTTCAGGTAAACACTTGGAGAAACCAAATCCTGCAAGGTTGGGTAGTGGGTCCAGGTGGGGCTTGGGGAGTGGCTGAGAGCGGTGACTGCTTTGTTGTTGTTAATTTGTACATGTTTTTTTTAAAGAACTTCCTCTCAGAAATTTTTATAATAAAAGTGTTGTTTGAACTCAAGAATTGCAGGGAAAAACGAATTTTCTTGCATCTTTATTTTGTTGACAAAATCGCTCAAGAGGAAGTGATTCTGTGGGTAACTGTTGCTGCTATGATGGAGATCTATTGTAGAACCAGGCACTGACGCCTGATTTGACTGTCTGTGTCTCTCATTCATTCTCAACATTGATAAAAGTATAAACAAGCATGTTAAGGCGGAGGCTCTATTTCAACATTAGCTATAGTTTAATGTGAGGCTGTGAGAGAGAAGTAGCCTACCAGTGTGATTCCACAGTTAAGTATGTGCCAATAGTCACGGTAGTCAAGTGACTTTAGTCAGCCATAAAGTGTGTAGCTAACTGAGTACAGTAGGCTGGCTACTGAAAGGAAAGACAGTTAAGCTAACCCAGTTTTTTAAGAGAGCGAGGAGAGAGCTGCGTCGTCGCCCCTCACTAACGCCTGATGCCTGCTCTGTTTACCCAACTTACCTCGTTTGTTTTTCTTTTCCTCTGAAAATACCTAAGTAAGGTCATTTTTAATTGAAGCTTTAGCCTATATGAACGTCTGCTAAATATCATTATATCACTGAACTCGTTAATACCTGCACAGGGGGAAAAACAGTGTAATTTTCCCTCATAATAAAGTGCATCATTAATTTAGATTTTAATAGATATTGAACACTTAGATTTAAAAATTTTAAATACAGGTAACAGCTATATTTTTAAAAATATATTTCATATATTTTTAGCTATGAGCTATATTGAAATGAGTGACAATTTTTCTTGTTTCTTACATTACAGATGGCAACTAGAGAAACCAAAGTGCCAATGGAGCCCAATTTTCCTTTGCATGGGCTTGGGGTGATGCCTTTAAAATCCACCATCAGTCGACCGCTAGTTTACACATAATTGATTTAGGTGCAGAGAATGTTCAAGATCAAGGAGCAAAGGGAATAAGTCCTCCTTACTTGTAGCGCTCAGTATATCATTGCTTAATATGGTCAAATCTACAAATCTGCTGGCTTCCTCGGCCTCTGAGCTGTGATGATCAAGACAACACGGTCATGCTGTCCAAAAAGTTTAAGCCACACAACTCATGAGGAAGCTTGAAACAATACTGATGTAAGTCAACACAGGAGATGGAAAGAGGAGACAGATACAGTAGATGAGTGTGAACCATGAGATGTGACTGTTTCAATATTACCCTCTGATTAGCTGACAAAGTAATTACAGGTAAAACAGAGGAAACCACCATCAGAGCATTTCTAATGGGAGGGTTGGGAGGGTTTTAAAATTCAGACTGTTAAAAGGTTTAGTACTTATTAAAAGCTTATGAGGCTTAATGTTAAGTCAAATGTACTTTTGATATATTGAACAAACTGAAATCAACATTTGGAACGCAATTTTGCCAACATTAAATCTCAATAACATGCAGCCTTCAGCTACTTTTTCACAACTTATGTCAGCTCACACTTTCCTCTTTACCCTTACAGAGTGAGCTGCAGGGCGGGCGGTAGAGCAGTTTACCTCACTAGGAGACGCTGAATTGTTCGTGTCTCTGACTGAAGTCGTCTTTGAGTTCGTAGGAAATCCGCTGACCGATACCGATACCACAGTGAGGATCATCAGCCACAGATGCGACACTTCCCTCCGCTGCATCTTCACCGGACCTCTGTGTTGACCTCCAAAGCGACAGGACGCAGAATCCTCCAGCCTCTGTCCTCAACTGTAAGAGCAGCGTTCAAATCATCTGAGCGAGCAGAGAGGAAGATAACACACTCATGTGCGTCTTCTCCGTGCGCATCTGCAGCGCTGCCGCTCCGTGCTCAGTCGCTTGCTCCCTTAAAATAAAAATCCCCGGCATCCGAAGTCTGTTGTTGGTGTGTTCATTTCATGTTCATGTTGGACACCAACATAAAAATCAACGTAAAAATAATTCTCATTGGGCAACTGCAGCTTCAACCCGCGGAGCGGACCGACACACAGTCCTTGGGTCCTCCTGTGCTCAAGTACCACTGAGTCAGTTAGTCCGCTGGTTGTAGCTACTCCAGTCTGTAGTGCTGGTTTAACAGGAGCAGCGCCTCCCCTCTGCCCTGGATGACGCAATGGGGGGAGGAAGAGAAAACATAAACGTGTCGTTTAATTTAACAAACAAAACAACATGTAGGCTAGTTTAGTTTAAGAAAAAAAAAAACAAAACAACAACGAAAAAGATACAAACAAATAAAAATGTAGTTTAATGTAACACACAAACAAATAAACAAAAAATTTGCAGGTTAGTTCATTAAAAAAAAAAAAAAAAATGCAGGCCTACTAAGTAAAGACATGTTTAATGAAAAAGTAGCTCATGTCATTTATAGATAATATAATAAAAATGTAGTTTGATCAACAAAAATGCATGTAATTTAATAAAAAGTCACAGTTCCATTTTAGCACTAGATGATACAATCCCTTGTGACCTGCATTTAGCTGTGATGACGTGAGTGGGGATGATCATGCCTCAACTGTGGGTTTTCAGGAGGGAGCAATGGTGTATATTGAGGTAGGGTGTAGATGGGGGTCAAAGCTTCATTGGGGTCATCAGGTGGGCACCCTCCTTCATAGGTGTTTCGATGACAGGCCCACAACACTGGCTCATCAGCAACATCTGGCTTCCCAGGTGTGCCCCCCTCTGCTTTAACTCCCTCTACTCACCCTGTTGCTGCGGCTGTTGTTTTGGGGTCCAGGTGATGTCTCTCCTCTTGATCCAGAGCCAATGACTAGCCTGTTCGGCAGCACAGGAGACGGCTTTGATTCCTTGCCAAAGGGCATGTCCTCGAATTCCCATGTCCTTAAGTAGCCTGGTGGTTGACTGGCCCACAAAACCTCTGCAGCTGATCCACCAATAACTTCCAGTCTCATGCCCCACCTAGCTGGCCAATGTGTGGCTTGGATGTTTAG
This sequence comes from Seriola dumerili, assembly GCF_002260705.1. NCBI lineage: Eukaryota > Metazoa > Chordata > Actinopteri > Carangiformes > Carangidae > Seriola > Seriola dumerili. Next base: position 24,219,099 of record NW_019174404.1, read on the forward strand.
GCGTTGTTTAGCGTCACACCTGCACTGATGAACGCTATTCCAGCTGTGGGATGGGACGAGAGAGGAGGTAGGGCGTTGATGGATTATCCGCCTGGTCTCTTAGGGCTGTGCCGCCAGGTGTAACGGCCTTGCGTAAGGCTTGTCTCGCAGCCCACCAGAAGGTGCTTCAGGCTGGCTGGAGATGGACAGAGCAGGCACGTGGGGTCTGCTCCGTACCACTGGTTGAGGTTGATTGGAGATGGCAGGACGTCATAGATGACTCTAATAATGAAGCTGGTTCGATGCGCTTCATGTTCCACAGCTTCTACCAAGAGAATTTTCTCTTCCCCACCTTGTCCCTTCGCTTCGATCGGCCCTGCTTTGCTTGAGCAGTCTCTCAAGCAATATATTATATCTAGTTTCATCAATACAAAAAGTGTTTTAATAATAGAAAAATATAGTTTAAATAAAAAGCATGTAATTTGATAATAATAATAATGATAAACATGTCATTTAATCAACATAAAGAATTAAAATGTAGTTTAATTAACAAAAGGCAGTATAATAAAAAAAAATCATGTGGTTTAATACCCCAAAAACAGTAGTTTAATAGTGTATAAAGTCAGGTAATCTAGTGGATGTCAGAAAACCATGCAGTTTAAGCAGACAAAAGCATTTTCTAGGGGGGTCACTATGACAAGAGTCATTATTCCACACCTAGAAATAAAATGCATATCAGATATCATAAAATCATGATTTTCATATGATTTTTTTTTTTCCAACTTTATTTACAGAACACAGAGTTTGCTAATGCTAGTGAGTGGCATGTGAAATGAGTGAAATGAGTGAGGAACAGGAGGAAAACGCTGAAAAGGAATATTTGGTTGCAAAAAGACACATTTTATTTATGAATTGTATCAGTCACTCTCTCTAGTAATCTTGCCTTGTATGTCCAGAGTTTCAATGCTATATCTTTGATATCTTTTTCATTTACATTTCAGACAATGATGTGGATGGTGAGACGTTAGACCACTGACTCACAGAAAGTATGATTGTGTATCTCTTTGACAAGTCTTTCAAAAAGCAGCTTAAATTCAGAGACTTCACACACCACTACAAGGAGGTCACCATTATTTTGGAAGCCATCAACCCAGAACAACAAACATGAAGCTCCTGTGTCCCCAGCAAACCAGGTAATAATGTATTAAATGTGCTATTTTTTTCATGTTTTCTTTCTTGCATTAAGGTGTTATTGTCCTAATCTGCATTAAAGTGGTTGCAAAATGACAAAGATAATGTAGTTCTCCTGATGTATTGCAGTTTGGAACCTACTTGCCACAGACTGGCATCTAAGCGGCTCTGGACATCTTGTGGGAATTGTGGAATGGAAATGAGTACAGGCAAAGAACCAGTCCTCAAGGAACAAAAGTACCGCAACAAAATAATTGGGACTCTGTATGAAATGCTGTCACAGTGTACAATGTAAGTGTTCCTTTCCAAATATCATACCATAATATCATACTGTTATATATATATTTTAAACATAAAATGTAATATTTTCCATATACTAGTGGATTTTTGTTTTTTTATGTCAATGATTAACATCACTGATTCCGATGCATTACTATTTTTTCTGCAGTGTCAGTTTTAAAAAAAAAACAAACAAAAAAAACCTCTGAGGACCCAGAGGACAAAAATGTCCCCATTGAAACCCATTAAAACTGCAATTTTTAATCTTACTGCCATAACAGTCTATCATCAACTAAATTATGGGATGCAATATTTTTATACTGTCTGTTTCCTTGAGGTATTCTGTCTAAATATGTTCTATCTAAATATGTTGTTACCTTGAAGTATTCTGCCTAAATATGTTGATATGACTGTTTTGTTGATGCATACTGTACATACAGTACAAGTCAAAGGCAACACCTAAATGCTGATCCCTTACCATGAGGGGTCAGATGGCTCCATTATTATCATTCAGAATAACTTTTTATTGATTTGTAATGAATCTTGGATCAAGGGGTAAATTTGGATCCAATCCATTCCAAGATAATGGCCCCCAGAGAATAATAGAGCCATTGAACCCCTTTAAAGTAAGGGCCAAGCATTTAGGTGTTTACCTTAATTTTTCCCTCATCTGTATATTGTTACACAAGCTTTTACATTTAAAATATATGTTTATATGTGGGTTTTTGCCAAAAAGTTTTCAGTCTAACTTTGGGGTGGGGGGAATGGAAGAGTAGTCCAGCAGTTTAAAATATGCAGTATATAATGTTAATAATTTAAGCAATCTTTACATCTCATTATTTTATACATTGAAATTGACATGGATACATTTTATGTGTAACTATATTTGCAATGAATTCACTTTTTATTACACCACCATAAATGCTGTCATGTCGATCTGAAAATTGTTCTTTTTATTGATGTCAATAAACAGTCAAGAAGCAATTATTAAGTGGACATTTCTGGTACATTTTTATCTCCTTAAAGTCCAGAATAGCTTGTTGCTGGGGTGGTACAGCAATGGACCCTTTCAATGGGGTCCATTGCTGTACTATAAAAGGTACTTTTATGTCTTGCAGGGTACACAATTGTATTTTAACAGGTACAATTTGATAAGGTACAAAAATGGACCGGCACTGAAGGGTACACAGTTGTCTCTCAAAAGGGTACCCCCCAGCGACAAGCATTTGTACGCTTTTAGATACACACTGGTACCTCTATTTTGAGTGTGTGGAACTCTACATAAACAATAGGTCTCTTGCACCTAATAATAATTAAAGCTGCAAGCTGCAATTGAACCTGCAAGCAGTTGAGCGGGCCTGTACACTGTTCTGCATGTCGGGGTGGCAGCCTTGCTGCGACCATTGTGCAACACCACATTGATGAGTAAGATGCCTTAATCTGAGCCCCCTGGGGTAAAGGCAACTTTGCAGGGAGGCCTCAAATTACGGAAAAAAGCGTACCCAAAGCCAGTAATGCAACAGTTTGCAATGGTGTTCACACGACAATATTCATAACATTTAATACTTAACCTTGTGATCTGTGGATTTTGTTGTGTTGTCATCGTGCCTTATGTTACCTTAAGTTCATGTGATTCAGCCAAAGGATCAAGGTTCTAAGACAACCCGTACTCCACTTTGTGCAATAAATGCAAAAGCCTGTCACTGAATGAGTGATTGAGTGAGTCAGTCAGTCAGTGATGAAATGACACCTCTGGTCGGTTGGAGTTCAGTTCCCATGTCGCTCAGGAGGGAGAGTGGGTGTAAAGGTCGATTGACTTTCAGCAATCAAGACGACTCTTTCAGAGAACAATAGTGAAAACAGTAGTTATGACAGTATGGAACATCTGTTGAGCATAACTCAATTTTTGAAGCTGTCGTTGAAATACACATGTGTTGAGAGGGCAGGTTAATGAAGTGGATATAGCAAGCCACTGTTAAAATGTTGGACGTACAGTGTGTTACTGAAGTATATGCTTGTACGGTGTGCATCATTTCTTATATTAAATAGGAATAAAGATGAGGTTGCTGTTAGAAAATTCCCAAAGAGAAGCATCTAAGGACAGAAATGTTAGTGCAACATAGGCATTGAAAAATCCAGGCAGTGTTTATCAAATGCATAAAAAAATTGAAATTAAAATCAATATGGCAGACTTCCTGAGGGTCTAAGAGTTTGGCTCCATGAAATTTTTTTTTCTTCTTGCCATGATGTGCCTACCACATCTAGCTCAAAATGACAGTGGGGGCTTTTGTCTTGAAATGTGTAGGGGGTGTTATTTTGTTTATCTTGCCACCCAGTGAGGTGCATAGACATTTTGGGGGGCAGGGGCTCAAGTTAGAAAGAGGGGACCTCTCATAATTATTATATTACACATATTTCTACATTATTTAGAAAATTGCATAATATGTGATCTTTAATAAAAAATGGCTTTGTATATCATATTAAATGTCATGCATTCTTTCATCCCACCTTTTTTGGCTTGAATATCTCTTAACACAAACTACTACTGCCTTTCAACACCAGCTGTTACTGTTTACTACTTCAATAAGTAATTTTCGAGTACAGTCAAATTTGAGGAAAACTTTTTTTTTTTTTAAGATGTGCTGTTAGGTCTTACAGTGCATGTGTCTGTAGTCAGTGATGATGATCTATTAGCATACAACAAACGAATAGAATTAATATTTATTAAATTAGGAGCCTACAATCAAAATTATGCAGTCACTGTTTAAGGCAGGAAACTACAGGCAATACATGAACTGGTCAATTTTTAAATTTTGGTGCATATAGCTTCCATTATGTGTTCTTTCACACTAATGGAAAGAAAACATCTAAAATACACATGTAGGTGGTGTTTGTTTAACCACATTCTATCTGTTTGCATCTGTAGATTTCCCCTAAATTCACCAAACAAGCTGATCTGCATATTTAAACACAACATTTCAGGGGGAAATATTGTCTTAAAGTAAGTAATTAACTGCCTTTTTATTAACTTTTAGTTTATTTTTTTCATCCTATTCACCTGTAGTGCCTTGGTAAATGTAAGCAAATTGGCGTGTTTTAATTAGTTAATGCCTCATTTGCATACAAGGTGGTGATGGCGATAACATTATTAGATACAAATTTTACTACATTCACCTGTAGTGTCTCCCCTTAGGTACAGCACATTAGCCTGTATGCCTACCATGATAAATCATGATATTTGAGAAAATGTATTTTCTTCAGGACTTAAAGAGTGAGAGAGGGAGCTAACCTTAGCTAATTAACTTATTGCATTAGCTACATAGCTCATGTGTGTACATTAGCAAGACACAAGTTAGCTATATTTGTTTTTGTCTTCTGGCTGATTAGCTGTAAACTTGAGGCACTGGCAGCTTAGTCCATCGTTTATCACCACTCACCTCAACACAATCCCAGGAAAACCGCAACAACAGAAAAAGTTGAAACACTGGGAGGTGCTGCCTGCCTGTCTGACGTCACTGGTTGTGATTGTGTGCTCACCGCTGTGCAGGAGACGTGGAGGGAGGGAGGTGGGGTAGAGAGGGCATCGCCACTAATCTCCCAACCTGATATTTTGATTTTTTATTCAATCAATATATTTGTGTGACAGGGAAGCTGTGCACAACAGGAATATACTGTATTTATTCATTTATCTCAGAAAAAAGGCACCTTCTCTAGAAGAAGAAAAAGGGGAGGAGCTCAAGCCTCATTTGATGTCTATGTGTGGACGTGCCAGTTGTCACCCCATGCTCAAAACCCATATCATAAAGACTGATGGTGTGTCAAATTTCATGCCTTTTTGAGCACCTGAAGCATCTCATTTACATATTACTAATACTACTACTACTACTACTACTACTAATAATAATAATAATAATAATAATTATAATAATAATTATAATGATGATATTTAAAGCTGCAATCAGTGTTGAGCGGGCTCTTGCACTTTCCGGTTAAAGCAGCCATGCATCGTAGCGCGACCGCTGGACACCGCTCTCACGGGTTACGATTTTTCCTTTCATATTAGCATGCAGATGTCTTCAGTGCGAGATAGTCATCAAACATGTGGAATTTAATAAATGTAATAACATGTTGAAGAACGGATAAATAAGTTACAGCAATTTCCTGATTCATGGCGAAGCGCCATCACGGTAAGCCGTTCAACCAAAAGTCACAGTTTTCACTGTCAGGCATCATCAGTGTCTTCAACATATTCTGACCAACTTGAGGTGGGTGTGTTCAACCTGCTAGGGGGACTACATCAAAGTGTAAAATATGACATTTCCTATTACCACAAGGTATAGACAATGCATGCCGGAGTTAGCGAGATGAGTTTTCATGGAAGGATTGAAGTTTGCCGTGGCACCACAGGAGGGCTGTTTCACAAAAACTCACAGTAATCACTACAAAGCATCAACAGGTTCTTAAGCATTTCCTGACCAACTGTGAGGTGGGTGTGGTTAACCCTGTAGGATTAGTGGATCAACGTATTAAACATGACATTTCCAGATGTTTTCAGTGTGAGACAGTTATCAAACCAGTGAAATTTGGGGAAGACTGGACAATGTATAATTGAATTAAAGTCATTTTCTGTTTCAAACTTCACGACGCTGCCAGAGCAAGACCCTTAAATGAAAACTCACAAATTTCGCAATATTGCATCATCAAAAGCAGAAGTATTTTTCAACCAAGTTTGAGGTAGATTGGACAGTGTATTTTAGACTTTCAACCTTTTCCTGTTGGGAATTCGCAGCACCACCAGAGCCACACCCTTAAATGACAACTCATAATATTCACAACAAACCAGCATCAAAGCCTAAAGTATTTTCTGACCAAGTTTGAGGAGGGTCTGGACAACCTTCTAGCAGGAGCCTTGGCATGTTTTATGTGCCTACCGATTTTTGTGGATGTAGGTGAAACCGCAGGAATAGGAAGGGCCTCTTTGAAATTTTCTAGGTGGTGCTATTGAACCATTTTGCCAAACCCATATGCAAGAACCATAAAACATGTACATTTTGAGTTTTTGAGCATTGAAAAGCCCTCAAAAAGGCGATTTATTTTGGATATGGAATAATAATAAACACAACAGTTTCAATAGGGCCCTAATAATAAACATCAAGTTGAGAATCAATTATTTTTTTTTTTATAATTTCAGTCAATCCAGTCCTCTTGCCCCCATAAATACCCACTCTTTGTTCTGCAGTAACCGAACGCTCTCAATATGCACATGATATATTTAGTGGAAAACATAAAAACATAACAGTTAAATATTTTGCATATTTATTAAGAAAACTCTATGCTTTGGCAAAACAGTGGCCTACAGTTTGCACATAGGGTTGCCTACCTATTGTATGTGTGTGTGTGTGTGTGTGTGTGTGTGTGTGTGTGTGCGTGTGTTCATTCATGAATGTACACATCTGAGCATACCTACACACATCAGCACACACATGTAGGCTGGTGTATACACTTAACTTCTTCCAGACACAGATCTACAAGACCTGGGGTGAGGTGGAGGAGGCACGGCGAAGGAATGGAGCGGGGAATGGGGTCAAGGGGTGAAAGAGCTTCCAGATGTTGAGACTGTTTCTTTTTCAAATGAAAGTTCCTCCTCACTTCCTTTATTGCCTGAGAACATGTGTGTGAACGTGCATGTTTCTCAAGCACAAATCTTCAAACTGCTGTTAAAGATTCCCTTATTCCCTCACAGTTAGATTACTATTTGATTTTGATGTCACATAGACACATATGTGCATTTTTTCTGAAAATATGACAAGTCATCTCACTGCATACAGGCTCTCTCTCTAACATTTTCTGGCAGATCAGAGGCTCAAAGTAAAGTTCAAAAAGTCAAAGTCTTCTACTTGAATGCCGGGGAGTCATACACAGGTAATCAGTTCAAATCAAATGAACAAATCCAAGCAGGGAGTAGAGCCAGAGACTAACACAAGGACAATACTGGAAAGCAATAAACACATAAGGATGAACAAGACAATATGACGGGGAACAGGGAGACAAGGGATATACAGCAAAACAAGGGGCATGTGAGTAATTGGAAGCATGTGCAGATGATAAAGGTAGTGGGAGACACGAGGCCAGGATCTGAAACAACAACACATTTGAGTACTTCAAAATAAAACAGGAAATACAACGTGCAATGATTCATTGGATGTTTTGCTCTCACCAACCAGCATTGCTGCAATTGCCAAAGCTTCTTTACCTGTGCTATGTTACCTCATGTAAAAAGTGAAAATCCAGTTGTGGCTTATGTACATTTACATAATGGTTACAAGGCTAACAGTGCATTAGCAGCCATAACACTGAGCTGTCATCAGTGAAGCGACACATGGTGTACCTAAAAGTACTGTATCTCTCTGTCACTTTTTGCTGCCCTCAACAGGCATTAATTTGAAGTGACTAGAAATACCCATACAAGAGAAAAACTGTCTGAAAAATGCACCCAAATGCTATCTAAATGCATTATTTATTTGTGCCATTCTATTGTGGGAGCTGAAGAGAGAAACTAAAATGATCAACTCATGGTTGTCTGCCTTATCCACTCAGTATAGTTTCAGATTTCATCCCTGTTTATCCAGACTCATAGAAAATATGAACCATTTGTGTGAAATTTTGACATAATTGCTGTGTGAAGTCTTAGGTGATGGCTAAAAAGTGTTTTGAGAGGTCACAGTGACCTTGACCTTTGACCTTTGACCACCATGTTGTGAATCAGTTTGTCCTTGAGTCCAAGTGAATGTTTGTGCCAAACTCTAAGAGTTTCCCTTGAGGAAAAAACGTGTTTTCTGAGTTTATCGTGATCTTCACCTTTGACCTTTAGCCACCAAAATCTAATCAGTTTGTCCTTGAGTCCAGTGAATGTTTGTACCAAATTTGAAGAAATTCCCTCAATGCATTCTGGATATATTGCATTCACAATTGTCAAAACCATGTTTTGTAAGGTCACCATGACCTTGACCTTTGACCTCTGATGATGAAAATCTAATCAGTTCATCTTTGAGTCCAAGTAAACGTCTGTGCCAAATTTTAAGAAGTTCTGTCAAGGTGTTAGTGAGATATTGTGTTCACAAGAATGGAAATGCATACGAATGGACAAACGTCACACACAAAATGGGTCAAAAGAAGCACAGCAGCACACTGACACTTAGAGACTAAGTGGTGAACAAAATGGAGCATTTAGCAGTTAGCGAGTCAGACATTTCCCTCTGGAGGTGGTGGAGACCAAAACCAGAGCTAAAAGAGAGGGATTTTGGGACATTGTTCAGGTGACACAAATAGATGTCATGTTCCTCTGTAACACATTAACCAAACAGTTTTATAAAGTTATAATATGTCAGTTTGGGGTTTACAGTTTTTTTCTGCTGTTGGCAGTGGACAAAAACAATACAATTAATATTGCTTTCATTTCAGTCAACAGTCTGAAGATAACAATGTGATTATGTGTAATTTTCTATGCTTAGTTGACTTAGAAGCTTAGAAGCTAATGGTAGCCAGTTAGTAAATAAACTGTTTGGCCCTTCTCTATCACACAGCAAAGCATCCATCGTCTAGGTACATTTTCAAATTGGTTTGGTCAAACCACCTTCTCAGTCAATTTTTAATCTAAATAAACAGAATATAATACACCATTCCTTTGGAGTTCACGTGGTGTACTGGACATACAAACACAATTAGGAACATCTTATTCATTACATTATCCAATCAGCCAATCACATGGCAGCAGTGTAATTAGGGTTGGTGATTGCCACTGATTTCTTGAATTGATTCAATTCACAAGGTCCCAGTTTGATTCAATTCGATTTGGTTTGATATTGATTCAATTAGAGATATTTCAGTAAAAATATAATTTTTTCTTGGATAGAGAGAATGAATGCTTTAAATTGTTCCTCTAACCTGGTGCATTATTAAAAACATTAATACTTACATTACAAAAGGACCCAAATCAGTTACATTAATGCTCTGTCTATATCACATGACCAACACTTTAGACATGCATCTCAAGAAATGATAGATGTAATGTGCATTGTTAACATACCCCAATGCACGAGCTACAGTGTGTTACAGCCACACACAGCTTCTTCTTGCACAGCTTGCATATACTTTTACTTTTGTCCAGCTCTCTGCTGTCTTCATAGTTTTTAAATCTGTAGTGCAACCACACATCTGCTGACTTCATCGGGACCTCATCTGTCATATTTTTGTCTCTCACATGCAGAGGTGTAGGGCTGTTTGTTTATGACATGCATGGTTAAGTAGCTTGTTTCAAAGGTTTTGTAACCACTGTTCCTATGGTGGCAAGTGTACATACTTTTACTTACTTGTGTCGAGCAAATAAAGCTTCATTGGAAACATCCATTCAAAGAAAAAGTTGCAGTACAGGCAGAGGTCAAGCTAAGCTAACAGGTTAGGCTATGAAAATGTAGCTTAGCTAAGGAGCACTGTAGAGGCAGCACAAGCTGTTCAAGTGTAACAGACTGACTTTGTCATGTTTCTGTGTAAAAGCATCACAGATAAAGAAACTGTCAGAAGAGTGAATGATGAATGAAAGGATGTTCTCTGTCTTTACATCTTTACTAATTAACCATTTAATTCACTGTGCAGCTCAGAGGCTACCAGCATGACATACGCTTTAGTGATCGGATCTTCAAGCATTTAAAAATGTATATACATTTCATCTGGATACTGCGAACTGCAGATGTTGATTTCATCACTTTGAGAAAAAAAAAGTGGGGGAGCATCATGCTGGTCGCTCCAGCAGCTCTACACCTACACTCATGTTATCAGATCTCATTGTGACAGCTTCACTCATCCACAGGAGAGTGTAAAAGACATATTAAAAGATCGATCCTGGGTTTTATGAATCGATATCCGATTATTCAAATGAAGATCGAATTTCATCGGATAATCAATTTCTTTCAACACAGCCCTAAGTGCAATGTATAAAATCCTGCAGATACAAGTCAGGAGCATCAATTAAAGTTCAAATATCAGAATGAGGAAAAATGTGATCTTAGTGATTGTTGGTTTCAGCTGCTGGTTTGAGTGTTTCTCAAACTGCTAATCTCCTGTATTTTCACTCACAACAGTCTCTTTTTTCCTCAGAATGGAGCAACAAGAAAAGCATCCAGTGAGCAGCAGCTCTGTGTTGATGAGAGAGGTCAGAGGTCAGAGCAGAATGGACAGACTGGTTGGAGCTGACAGAAAGGCTACAGTCACTCAGATAACCACTCTTTACAACTGTGCTGAGCAGGAAAGCTTCAGAGTGAACAACACGTCCAACCTTGAGATAGATGGACTACAACAGCAGAAGACTATATCAGGTTCCACTTCCTGTCACCAAGAACAAAAACCAGAGGCTGCAGTGTACACAGACTCACCAACACTGGACAGTTGAACACCTGGGCCCGTATTGACAAAGCATTTTATCTTACCACTAAGAGTTCTCCTAAGTGACACTAAAGGTTTTTAACTAAAAGTTTTCTCCTAAGTCCTATTCACAAAGCTGCTGAGACCAACTTTTAGTAAGGAAAAGCTAAAACTCCTGAGCTAAGAGTGCAACTGCTTTGGCTGACGTCAATTTTCATGGACAAGCTCGCTTGCAGGAACCACAGCGACTGGTTGATGAAAGTCTGGAGTGTGCCGGTGAAAATGCATGCACAACATCCCGCAATAATAATAAAAAAAACACAGAGAAATAAACTAATACAACTCATATAATAACAGATTAGGTGCTGTGTACAAAAGTAGTGCATTTTCCAAAATGCAATCTAACCTGTCCTAGACAACCTAACTAAAGCTAACTGGCAGCCTACTAGCCACAGACTGTTGTAGCTGTACCTGTTGTAAAGTAGCTGTGGTCCCAGCTGTGGGTTGAGGTGGGAAAAAATTTCCTTTCCCTTTCCCCCACCAGGTGACATCCAGAATCCAGAATATGATCCTTGCTATGGTATGTTTGTACCTGTGTGTATGTGACCATGTTGCACCCTTTGAGTATAGCTACAGTATGTGTATGTTCAGGGGACCTCACCAAACAGTTGATCCCTGTGGCCTCTAGATAATTACTTCCACATTTCCCAGGTTTGCAGACTAGGTTAAATTGTACCTGGTGTGTGTGTGTGCATGAGTCTGTGGAAACCATCACTCTTCTTTAGTGAGTGTAGAAAGTGTAGGAAGGAAAAACATGTCCTACTTCACATTTTTTCCTTCCTGGAAACGCTTTAGTGTGAGCTATCAAACAGTTATGATTCAAGGTCAGTTCTTTGTATACTGTCTGTGTGTTGTGGAGGTTGAACCTAAAAATCTTGTGATACTGTATTATAATTCTATTATTTTCTCAGAAATGAGGTTTTAGACAAATACACTGTCCAGATATGCACACAACCCAAGTTTAAGGGATTTAACCTAGAGCTTGGGATCCCTCAAAGAGTCCCTTGGAGAGATGAGAAAGAAAAAGTATAAACAAAAAATCTTGCGAAATAATGGATATAGTCACCTCTACAGGTCTCTAAAAATTCTTCAAATGAAACAAATAGATAATGGAAAAAAAGTTTATTTTTTCCTGTTCATAACTCATGTCATCACATAGGCCACAAATTTGGGATTAGAAGACACTAGCAGAACTGGAAAGACATTGGTCTATTTTCAGGGGTCAGAGGCCAAACACATTTGGAACAACTTATCTACACAGTAGACATCATCATTAAAAAAAGAAAGAAAAAAAATAGGGTAACATTGAAAGAATGTCAACAATAACATGATTTACAAGGAGAACAGGGCTCAACATAAAGTAATAGACCTTTGACACAGTAATTCAGTGGCCTTCAAACAGTAAACTGTAACAGTACTGTAGGAGTCAGTGATTTAAACGAGCTTGCACTGCCTCCTGCTGGCACCTTGTGAACAACCATGACAACCACGTGAACAGGAGTTTCAAGCTGTCTTTGATGCTGTCATACTTCAAATGAAAGAGGTGCACAGTAAATTCATCTGTGTCTCTTAGGAGTTAATGTCAAGAAAAAAAATTAAGTGCAGAGCTATTAATCCTTTCAACTTTTCTTTGCTAAGCTCATTTCATTACCATGAAAAAACACCTCAATACACCACCAAATATGGAATATGTTATATTTCTATTTCAAATGAAAGAGCACCTGTATTCAGTCCTCTGATCTGTATTAACTGCTTAAATATAAAATAACTTAAAGCACACTGAATACACAAATTTAGTCTTTCTCCTTGTCAAAAAGTGATTGCAGCATCTACCTTCCCACTGTAAGGTGTTTTCTGTTTCAAAATGGTTTGATTTCATCAATGAGGGCTATATTTGACAAAATATAGCTCACCCAGTCCATTTCACCTGTTGAAATAACTTTTAAGGGCTAAAACAACAAAAAAAATGCACTTTTCTGCTTGCCAAAAAGTGATTGCATTTAAAAGTAAAAAAGTAAATATTTATTCTGGTGTCTCTTAGGAGTTAATGTCAAGAAAAAAAATTAAGTGCAGAGCTAATAATCCTTTCAACTTTTCTTTGCTAAGCTCATTTCATTACCATGAAAAAACACCTCAATACACCACCAAATATGGAATAGTTATATTTCTATTTCAAATGAAAGAGCACCTGTATTCAGTCCTCTGATCTGTATTAACTGCTTAAATATAAAATAACTTAAAGCACACTGAATACACAAATTTAGTCTTTCTCCTTGTCAAAAAGTGATTGCAGCATCTACCTTCCACTGTAAGTGTTTTCTGTTTCAAAATGGTTTGATTTCATCAATGAGGGCTATATTTGACAAAATATAGCTCACCCAGTCCATTTCACCTGTAAATA
>NW_019174404.1:24232450-24311576 GCF_002260705.1 Seriola dumerili
AAGTTAAATATTTTGAGGTCGAAAACACCTTTCAGTATGCAGGTAGATGCTGCAAAGTTTATAACCATTTACAGTTTATGTATGTATATGTGGTTGTAATAAAACTAAATGGCTAACACAGTTTAGTCTTGTTTTACCTGTGACAGTTTTAAAATAATTGTTTTCCTTGTTTTTTCTTATTACAGATCAATAAAAAAATGTCTGCAAAGTGCTCGCCATTAAAAGAAGTCTCTGTGCCCCATACCACCCACAACAAAATGGGTTTAGTTGAGCCAATGAATGGGACCATACAGAGGTATAATGTCATTCCCACTTTTTATATGTATGACTTTAAGATAATTTACTTTCATATCCTAAATCATATACTTATAACAAGTGCTGTCCAAATTGGTTAAAGACCGACCCGAAAAATGGGACAAACATTTGGAAGCTGTCATGTTTGGCTTGAGGACAAAGTGCCAAATGATAACAAAGTTTTCCCCCTTCTTTTCTGATGTTTGGTAGAGAGGTGAATTTGTGAGGTACCCCTCACAAATTCCTGCTGAATACAGGGTGAGTTTGCACTTACAAACATCATCTAGAAAGGAGTAAATAAAATTTAATGAATTTCTATTATTACATCGAAATCATTTTATAGGTGGATAGCAGTGTGCAGGACAGTTTGTCTGTTGAAGAGGGACAGAGGAGATTCTGAACCATGACAAATTTCTGCAGATTGATGGACTTCCCACTGGTCAGTCCACCACCACCATTTCCTCTTCTTGGCCATCCACCACCACCACCACCACCAATTTCTTTCAACTTGATGGTCTTGTAAGAACAGATGAAATTGTAGCATGTCAGATTTGATTCTTCCATTAGATCCTGTATATAATATATAAACAGATGGATGACAATTCCAATAGTGTCTTAGTGAAGCCTCCAAAACAGCTTCATTGCTTCCTTGTCCGAGATTCTCCAAATCAACCTTCAAAACAAACATTCTCTCATTTGGTGTTTTAATGATGGTGGTGAAGAGCGCTGTCAAACAATTATGTCAAAATGTCTCATCAGTGTTCAATTGAGATCTGGACACTGTGAAGGCCATAAGCAATAGGTTGATGAAGCCTTATTAAAGCACTAAGATGTCACGCAAACTTTGTTAATAGTATTCACTTGGGACATTAAAGATACCACCATACACATTGTCTCCACAATGTTCTCCATTACTTAGCCATGAACATTTCAAATCAAAATATTTTCATACTGTAGATTTAAAAAGGGAGGATGCAACACTGCCAGGATAAAATAAGGTAAATTAGTCTTTATCAGCATATTTAAGCACAGAAGGAGAAAACATGGACAAGTAAGTGATATGTAAGTTTGTAATACTTACAAGTGTAAGTTAAATGTCCTTTCCTCTAAAACACAGTTGTTACTCCCATCTTCTCTATTGTCAAGTGTTCTTTCATTATTTATTCCATTGCCATATTTATCAGTAAAAACAAGCATATATCTTTTTCTATATCTATTTTGAATTTTTGAGAGAACTTGAGTAAGTTAGTTACTTGAGTTGTGTTGTGTGGTGTTTCATGTTACATGTAATTTATGTGTACTGTATAAATTGGAGCATCCCTACTGTATATGCTTTCAGATCATTCATGATCACAGAGGATTCAATGCTTCTAGATGGGTATGCGGCACACTGCCTCACACAGTTCAACATGATGCTACTTGATGTGGGCGTATGCATTGGAAGTATGTATTACAGCATTAATAAGCATAATGTTAGGATTTAAGTGACAGACATTTTGAATCTCCAGCAGAAATGTGCAGCTCTTGGATCAACAAAATAAGAAATTGAATATGCAAAATTTCACAAACTGGCTTTTGAGAATAGACAGATTAAACATTAAAAGTAACCCTGAACTCTACCTTAATGTGACAAGTGTTATTTCTGTGTGTCTGTAATGGGGTTCAGCAAAGTGTTATTCAGAAGATCATTTCATATATATCAATAGCATATAGACATTAATAACAATGTCCAGGTGTTCCCCTTTTACATGCATCGAGTAACTTTAAATAATTTAAACCACACAAATAAAAGACTAATTG
Organism: Seriola dumerili; assembly: GCF_002260705.1. Lineage (NCBI taxonomy): Eukaryota > Metazoa > Chordata > Actinopteri > Carangiformes > Carangidae > Seriola > Seriola dumerili. The sequence goes on from NW_019174404.1 coordinate 24,234,545, forward strand.
TAATGGACCGGAGGTGGACCTAGATGCAGCACACAACTCTCAGGAGTCTCAGGTCTGGTTCAAATGGCTAGTCGTTTACCGGGGACAGCCAATGAGGGGGAATTGAAAAACAGGCTGAGTCGGCATTGGGAGATCCAAATGGCAAATGCGGGAAAGTCTTACATAGGTGACAGTGAAGAGCAATCTAGCAAAGAATGACTGGAAGGCTGAGGTTTTGTATACTGGGTGAGGGTTAACAGCAGCTGGTGTGACCAGGTGAATAGCGTTTGTCTTGATGAGGTGGGAGTGGCTAATACAGGAGGTGCAGGAGAACAGGGTGAATAAAGTGAGAGGCGGGTGACCTGAGATGCAGAACTGTGACACTAATGCTATTGTTTATTTTTCTGCAGTGGGTGGTTCAAAATATTTCAAGCACGTTTTATAAGGTAATTTTTCCTTCCAATAATAAATGCACCTTTTATTCAGAGTTTGCTGAGTGGCATCCTGGCTGGTTTCTTTGTAGAGGTTCGATAACTCTGCCTCAGGTATTGCCAACATGAGGCAGAAGATTGCAGTGTCTCTGCTTGAGAATACAGGTGTCTCTTAAACATATTATACATCTAAAACATGTTTTTGCTGTTCATATTTTTTAAAACTTACCAAATCATATTATTATTATTGTATTATTTACTCAGACCAATATTACTTAAATTTATTAAAAGGAAATTATTTATCCATATGTCTTTATAGATGACTTCCCTGACCCCACTTTTGCGGGGAGCAGGATGGTGACACTCACTGGTAATTGCTTATGTTTACATGTCATTCTTGAAGAGGACAATTATCTAAATGCAATCCACATCATCATTAACTTCATAAGCTGGGTAATTGCAACGATTACTATTACTATTTAACTATTTCACTATCATTTTTTGGTTTCCTCTTGTCTAATTCAGATTGGCTGTGACATCTGCCATGATGGTACCCACAGGAGCTGCGCCAAGAGGCCCTGCAAAAGCAAAAAGATTTGCAAAGCATGCAAGTTACATGCATGAATATGTATATAGTTGTTGTAATTGTGTTTTCTGACTCTGGGTTTATTAAAATATCCTATATTGCACGTATGAAAAAATATGTCTGTATGAAGACACAAGACAGACAACATGTACCTGTATACAGTGCATATGTTGTCTGAAAAAAGGTAGGACACATAAATTGGTATTGTCTTGTTATGAGGCAAAAATTGGTTGACAGTATTGATCAGCAAGCTTTCAAACTATTTGAGGCAAAACAAAAATTCAGTCAAAAGACAAAAGGCACAAGGTATGAAGGTAGATGCTGCTAATCACTTTTTAGGCAGGTAGAAAAGTGCAAATTTTTGTTGTATTAGCCCTTTAAAAGAATTTGAACAGGGGAACCTTCAATGGATTACTACAACACATAAAATACTCTTTTCCTCCTGCTATAAAGTGATAGCAGCATCTACCCTCACACTGTAAGGTGTTCTCTGCCTCAAAATGATTTGATTTCCTCAATGAGTGTTATATTTGACAGACTGTACCTCACCCAGTCCATTTCACCTGTTGAAATACCTTTTAAGGGCTAAAAAAACACAAAAATGCACTTTTCTGCTTGTCAAAAAGTGATTGCATTTAAAAGTAAAAAAGTAAATATTTTGAGGTCGAAAACACCTTTCAGTATGCAGGTAGATGCTGCAAAGTTTATAACCATTTACAGTTTATGTATGTATATGTGGTTGTAATAAAACTAAATGGCTAACACAGTTTAGTCTTGTTTTACCTGTGACAGTTTTAAAATAATTGTTTTCCTTGTTTTTTCTTATTACAGATCAATAAAAATGTCTGCAAAGTGCTCGCCATTAAAAGAAGTCTCTGTGCCCCATACCACCCACAAACAAATGGGTTAGTTGAGCCAATGAATGGGACCATACAGAGGTATAATGTCATTCCCACTTTTTATATGTATGACTTTAAGATAATTTTACTTCATATCCTAAATCATATACTTATTAACAAGTGCTGTCCAAATTGGTTAAAGACCGACCCGAAGAAATGGGACAAACATTTGGAAGCTGTCATGTTTGGCTTGAGGACAAAGTGCCAAATGATAACAAAGTTTTCCCCCTTCTTTCTGATGTTTGGTAGAGAGGTGAATTTGTGAGGTACCCCTCACAAATTCCTGCTGAATACAGGGTGAGTTGCACTTACAAACATCATCTATAGTTCAGTATAATGTAACTTTAATGAATTCTATTATCACATCGAAATCATTTTATAGGTGAATAGCAGTGTGCAGGACAGTTTGTCTGTTGAAGAGGTGACAGAGGAGATTCTGAACCATGACAAATTTCTGCAGATTGATGGACTTCCCACTGGTCAGTCCACCACCACCATTTCCTCTTCTTGGCCATCCACCACCACCACCACCACCAATTCTTTCAACTTGATGGTCTTGTAAGAACAGATGAAATTGTAGCATGTCAGATTTGATTCTTCCATTAGATCCTGTATATAATATATAAACAGATGGATGACAATTCCAATAGTGTCTTAGTGAAGCCTCCAAAACAGCTTCATTGCTTCCTTGTCCGAGATTCTCCAAATCAACCTTCAAACAAAACATTCTCTCATTTGGTGTTTTAATGATGGTGGTGAAGAGCGCTGTCAAACAAATTATGTCAAAATGTCTCATCAGTGTTCAATTGAGATCTGGACACTGTGAAGGCCATAAGCAATAGGTTGATGAAGCCTTATTAAAGCACTAAGGATGTCACGCAAACTTTGTTAATAGTATTCACTTGGGACATGTAAAGATACCACCATACACATTGTCTCCACAATGTTCTCCATTACTTAGCCATGAACATTTCAAATCAAAATATTTTCATACTGTAGATTTAAAAAGGGAGGATGCAACACTGCCAGGATAAAATAAGGTAAATTAGTCTTTATCAGCATATTTAAGCACAGAAGGAGGAAAACATGGACAAGTAAGTGATATGTAAGTTTGTAATACTTACAAGTGTAAGTTAAATGTCCTTTCCTCTAAAACACAGTTGTTACTCCCATCTTCTCTATTGTCAAGGTGTCTTTCATTATTTATTCCATTGCCATATTTATCAGTAAAAACAAGCATATATCTTTTTCTATATCTATTTTGAATTTTTGAGAGAACTTGAGTAAGTTAGTTACTTGAGTTGTGTTGTGTGGTGTTTCATGTTACATGTAATTTATGTGTACTGTATAAATTGGAGCATCCCTACTGTATATGCTTTCAGATCATTCATGAGTCACAGAGGATTCAATGCTTCTAGATGGGTATGCGGCACACTGCCTCACACAGTTCAACATGATGCTACTTGATGTGGGCGTATGCATTGGAAGTATGTATTACAGCATTAATAAGCATAATGTTAGGATTTAAGTGACAGACATTTTGAATCTCCAGCAGAAATGTGCAGCTCTTGGATCAACAAAATAAGAAATTGAATATGCAAATTTCACAAACTGGCTTTTGAGAATAGACAGATTAAACATTAAAAGTAACCCTGAACTCTACCTTAATGTGACAAGTGTTATGTTCTGTGTGTCTGTAATGGGGTTCAGCAAAGTGTTATTCAGAAGATCATTTCATATATATCAATAGCATATAGACATTAATAACAATGTCCAGGTGTTCCCCTTTTACATGCATCGAGTAACTTTAAATAATTTAAACCACACAAATAAAGACTAATTGTAATGGACCGGAGGTGGACCCAGATGCAGCACACAACTCTCAGGAGTCTCAGGGTCTGGTTCAAATGGCTAGTCGTGTACCGGGGGACAGCCAATGAGGGGGAATTGAAAAACAGGCTGAGTCGGCATTGGGAGATCCAAATGGCAAATGCGGGAAAGTCTTACATAGGTGACAGTGAAGAGCAATCTAGCAAAGAATGACTGGAAGGCTGAGGTTTGTATACTGGGTGAGGGTAATCACGAGCAGCTGTGTGACCAGGTGAATAGCGTTGTCTTGATGAGGTGGGAGTGGCTAATACAGGGAGGTGCAGGAGAACAGGGTGAATAAAGTGAGAGGCGGGTGACCTGAGATGCAGAACTGTGACACTAATGCTATTGTTTATTTTTCTGCAGTGGGTGGTTCAAAATATTTCAAGCACTTTTTATAAGGTAATTTTTCCTTCCAATAATAAATGCACCTTTTATTCAGAGTTTGCTGAGTGCATCCTGGCTGGTTTTCTGGTAGAGTTCGATAACTCTGCCTCAGGTATTGCCAACATGAGGCAGAAGATTGCAGTGTCTCTGCTTGAGAATACAGGTGTCTCTTAAACATATTATACATCTAAACATGTTTTTGCTGTTCATATTTTTTAAAACTTACCAAATCATATTATTATTATTGTATTATTTACTCAGACAAATATTACTTAAATTTATTAAAAGGAAATTATTATCCATATGTCTTTATAGATGACTTCCCTGACCCCACTTTTGCGGGGAGCAGGATGGTGACACTCACTGGGTAATTGCTTATGTTTTACATGTCATTCTTGAAGAGGACAATTATCTAAATGCAATCACACATCATTAACTTCATAAGCTGGGTAATTTGCAACGATTACTATTACTATTTAACTATTTCACTATCATTTTTGGTTTCCTCTTGTCTAATTCAGATTGGCTGTGACATCTGGCCATGATGGTACCACAGGAGCTGCGCCAAGAGGCCCTGCAAAAGCAAAAGATTTGCAAAGCATGCAAGTTACATGCATGAATAAATGTATATAGTTGTTGTAATTGTGTTTTCTGACTCTGGGTTTATTAAAATATCCTATATTGCACGTATGAAAAATATGTCTGTATGAAGACACAAGACAGACAACATGTACCTGTATACAGTGCATATGTTGTCTGAAAAAAGGTAGGACACATAAATTGGTATTGTCTTGTTATGAGGCAAAAATTGGTTGACAGTATTGATCAGCAAAGCTTTCAAATTATTTGAGGCAAACAAAAATTCAGTCAAAAGACAAAAGGCACAAGGTATGAAGGTAGATGCTGCAATCACTTTTAGGCAGGTAGAAAAGTGCAATTTTGTGTTGTATTAGCCCTTTAAAAGAATTTGAACAGGTGAAAAGGACTTGGTGAGGTATTATGAGGGAATTTTCTCTTATCCACCTAATGAATGACTGACTCAGGGTAAAAGGTCAGTGTGAGGCCCTCGGTCTCTGTGCCCCAGCTACTGCACTAAATCTTACAGGCCTTGAGACACTGAGGCGGCTCCTCCAGACGCAGCTGTGGTTTGTAGTACTTTTTCTTCTTCACTGACTCAGTTGCTCTCTCCCTGCCTGACTCTGCACTCTCATCATCACTTATGTCTGAGCTGGGACCTGTCATTGGCTCTCCCTCTCCACAAGCCTTCTCTCTTAATAATCAGCTAAAGACTACTTCATTTTTGGAGGACAGCAAAAGCTAAATAGCAGGCGGGAAGAGACCGACTGAGCCAGTGAAGAAGAAAAAGTATTACTATTAATTAAAAGGGCTAACGCAGGCATTATACCAGCCTAATGATAAGCATGCAGTGAAATTTTAACTGCCACACTCTCGAAAACATTGCATAGCATTTGGTTTGTTGATTTTGTCTGAATTGTACTGGGAATATAGGAAGGGGTCTGGGGCCGGGGCTGGAGATGCTGTGCTGCAGAGCAGGTGAGTGGAGTGGGTTGGGGAGGCTCACAAACACACAGGGACGAGTTGGTACGAAGGCAACGGTACCGTTAAGGAGCAGGCTGGAGACGTAGTCGAGGGAGCAGGAAGATCGGAACCAGGTGTGCAGTCAGCGGGGCAGATGAACCAGGAAGGAGCAGACAGGCGGGTAATCGCAGTCAGATGAAGGATTGGGAAACCAGCAGAGAAGCACTCACGTTGCGACGTCGGAGCTGGAGAACGCCAACAGGGACAGGCAGACTGGGACCAGGAAGCGCACAGGCAGAACTCGTGGTCGGGGACAGAATGCTGAGGCGTTTACTGGGGCAGAGACGAGGCAGGATGGTCGGGGATGAGCAGAGTCCATACAGGGAGGTTAGTCCGGAGATGAACGCTGGAAAGTCTTGCATGATACTAGAACAGGGGTGGGCAAACATAAACAGAAAAAAGGCATTACAGTGTTAATACTTACATTCACTTTTAGTGGGAACAGTGTTGTTGATCACCCTTTTTTGCCAGTGCATCGAAGTCTGGTGTTGGTTTTGATGTGGCAATTCTCAGAACAGATCTGAGAAGGCTCTGACGTTTGTGTACATTAAATGCACAAACTGGTCTTTCCCTTGTAGCTTCATGCTCAGTTCATTCATGTGTGTCAGTATATCCACAGCAAAAGCTAAATCACAAAGCCAATCTGTGTCACTCAGCTCAGGAAAATCGTCAGCTTTCTCAAGTAGCTCCAAAAATGAGATAATCTCCTGTTTGAGCTCCCACACTCATTGACATACTTTTCCCAAACTTAACCAGCGGACATTAGAGTGGTAAAGCAAGTCCTGGTGATCAGCGTCAGTTTCTTCAAGAAACTTAATAAACTGATGATGCTGAAGTCCCCTCGCTCGAATAAAGTTAACGAGTTTTACAACTGGCTTCACTACGTGGTCAAGCTGCAATTTCGGATTTACACAGTGCTTCCTGATGGATTATGCAGTGTAAGAAAATTACCTCCTGCTCAGGGTTGTCCTCTTTCACCCTCTGCTGGATTCTTTTGAGCAACCCGATGTTTTTTCCAGTCAGATTTGGCGATCCATCTGTGGTAACGTTGGCGAGTGTACTCCACGGTAGCTTGTGCCTCTTGATGATCCCTGACATGCTGTCATACAAGTCCTCTCCCCGCGTTTTCCCCTGTAGGGATTCCATGGCCAAAAACTCCTCCGTTAACTCAAAATTGTCATTAATCCCTCTGATAAAAATTAAAAAACCGAGCAGTGTCCTTAATGTCATTACTTTCATCCAGTGCCAAGGAATATAATGTAAATGACTCCGCTTTTTTGCTTAGCTTGCTAGCTAAGTCTTCGTCAATTAGCTCAACATGGCGATTCACTGTCCTGCGTGATAAGCAAATTTTTTCAAACTTGTTCTTGCTCTCAGGACATGAGATACCTGCTGTCTCTACCAATCACTCTTTGAAAAACTCCCCTTTGGAGAAAGGCTTGCTGGTCTTTCCTAATTTGAATGCCAGCAAATAACTTGCCCTTGTGCTTGATTCTTGGATGGCAGTTTGTCGGATAATGGTGTTTTGCTGAGCCTGCAAACTAGCTGCCAACCTCCGAGCAGTAGCAGTCCATTCTTGCGTTGACTGGTTGTTAGCGTAATTAGCATGCTTGGTGGAAAAGTGACAGCTGATGTTGTATTCCTTTAAAACCACAACGTTTTTTTGGCAAATAAGACATACAGCCTTTGACTGGACTTCAGTGAAAAAGTATTTAGTAGTCCTTATTAAAGACTCGGCACTCACTGTCGACTTTTCTTTTCTTTGGCCCGCTCATTGTTGCAGATGGGTTCAGAGCAGTAGCAGAGTAAAATCAAGTCAATGTATCACTGCGCCTAATGCGCCACCTGGTGGAACGCCAGGCATTACAGGACAAGGTCAAAATGAATACAGTTATAATTATGATTAATTCTGTACCAATCTTTGGCGGGCCAGATTAAACAGACCAACGGGCCGGATGTGGCCCACGGGCCATAGTTTGCCCACCCCTGTACTAGAACAATCTGGCAAAGAGCGAGTGAACCGGGGATTCATATATACTGGCCTGATTGGAGATAGATTGCATCTGGGGGCAACAGGTGAGGACAGTGAGGCTGATTAGAAGGTGTGGCAGAGTGGAGAGTGAGACAGAGGCATAGCAGGCTGTGACAGGGAGATCTTGATGGATTTACAGTTTTTTCTGAATGCTTAAGCACATTTTTTGCAACATTGGCTATTTTTGCTAAACTCTACACACAAATGAGAAAACCTTTCACCAAATTATCAAAACGTTATAGTTCTCTTGCAAAAGCGGACACAGCTTGATTAACTCTTCACACCTTAGTAAAAATGGTGTTTTCGTATCAAACAGTAAACACATGCCATCATTTACTAAGCACATAATGTGCCAACTACACACTGATGGTATGAATACAAAACACATCTGGCTTTTGCTTTCTCTGTGCACAAGGTAGGCTAGGTCAGTTTGAGGTCATACTTTTGTCATAGTTCTGTAAACACACAGGGATCCAAACTTCAAGTATTGGTGTTTATTCACACTCGTCAAAACAAAGACACAGCACAGAACACAAAATAATAAATTCACAAAAAAAAGACAATCAGCCTACATCATGCCGTCTCTCTGGGTCCGGCCACAAAATCTCATCTACATCGCATGCGATGTCCTCCAGTCCAAGGCACCGGGGAAAATACCTCCTTGCATGCCGTATCCAGGCCTGACATGATGCCTGCTCAATATCTCCACATGCCTCCTCCATTGCCTGTAAAAGGGCTGCGTGTTGATGGGGATGGCGGTCGTGGACTTTCCAGCGCCAGGCAGAAAAGAACTCTTCAATCGGATTTAAGAATGGAGAGTATGGGGGGAGGTTGAGTGCCATGAAGAGTGGGTGATCGGTAAACCAGTTGCGGACCAAAGCAGCCCTATGGAAACTAACATTGTCCCATATGATAACATATCGGGTCTGCTCTGGTCTCTGAACAGTGAGAATGTCGTGTAAGGTGTCCAGGAATGCAATCATGTGTGCAGAGTTATATGGGCCAATGGTTGCATGATGGTGAACAACACCATTTTGGCTGATAGCTGCACACATGGTGATGTTACCACCACGTTGTCCTGGGACATTGATTATTGCACGGTGTCCAATAATGTTCCTACCACGCCTCCTTGTTTTACTGAGGTTAAAACCTGCCTCATCGACAAAGAGCAGCTCGTGTCCCATGGCATCTGCCTCCAGCTCCATTACTCTCTGGACAAGACAAAACAAATGCAACACATCAGGCCCATACACAGCACTACAGTAGCCTATGCACTTCGAAATTCAGAACCAATGACACTATAGCTTACCTGCACATACTCATATCGCAGTTGCTTCACACGTTCACTATTTCTTTCGAAAGGAACTCTGTAAATTTGTTTCATCCTTATTCTGTTGCGGGCAAGTACACGACTTAGTACTGACATGCTCACACTGCGTATATTTTGGAAGATGGTGTCATTATCAATTATACGCTGCTGTATTTCGCGTAGTCTTATTGCGTTATTGGCAATCACCATATTCACTATATGGGGCTCTTGCTCTGGAGTGAACATTCTTCCTCTGCCCCCAACATCTGGACGTCTAGCAATTCTGTAAAGTAACAATTTCAGAATTTTTGCATGTATGGTATTGTTGTGTTTCTCATTAGAGTAGGGCAGTGCTACAAATCTTAGTGCAATGTGACTGTACTTACCGATTTTCATTTCGAAATGTCCTAATGATGCTCGCTACAGTGTAGCGGCTCAAATTAGGCTGAACCCGTTGGCCAGCTTCCCTCAGGGTCATTCCATGGTTTATGACATGGTCCACTATTGTTGCTCTGATGTCATCAGTTATTCTATTTCTTCTTCTTACCCTTCCTCTTCCCCCTCCTCGTCCTCCTCTTGCTCCTCCTTGTCCTCTTCCTCTAACTTCCTCTAACTTCCTCTAACCGTCTCGCTTCTTCACCTCCACGTCCTCTTCCTCCAACTCCTTCACCTCCACGTCCTCTCCCTCTTGCTTCTTCACCTCCACGTCCTCTTCCTCCAACTCCTTCACCTCCACGTCCTCTTCCTCCAACTCCTTCACCTCCACGTCCTCTTCCTCCAACTCCTTCACCTCCACGTCCTCTTCCTCGGCCTCCTCTGATTCTTACTCTTCTTGCTCCTTCCATTGTACTCCACACAGACAGCTTACCTGTGGCTTATTTATAGTGCTTAGGCTGATTGCAAAGTGAACTAATTCTCTAAAATTGTTTTCACATGTGAAAGTGTGCCAGACAGTTGGCAAAATAGTGTAAATAATAGCCATACATGTGTATAATTTTGCTAGGAGTGTTTTGGAAATTTGGCAATTGAGTGTAAGCAGCGAGTTGTGTTTAAAGTTCTGCAAAAAGAGTGCTGTGCAGTGAATTGTGCCTACAGTTTTGCAAAGTGTTTGTTACAAAATTACAAACTGAGTGCAAAGCAGTATTTGTGCTTTTAGTTTGGCTAACTCAGTGAGTGGTTTTGCTATATGTATTAATAGTTTTAGAAATTGTGCTACAAGAACATGATTAGCGCTTAAGCATTCAGAAAAAACTATAAAAGACTTAGTGGAATTGGTTTGGTCCTCAGCTTTCACAGAGGATATGATACAGTACTTATCCATAAAAATATCTAAACATCAACAGTTATACCAGGAGGTGTTTCCAAATGTCAAATTACGGCCCAAACACCTTTACACTGAGCACTACCCACAGATGATTCGCCGTTTTGGCCCTCTTGTGCATTTTTGGACCATTAGATTTGAGGGGAAACACAAAGTGTTTAAGAAAATAGTATATGAGACTAAGAACTCTAAAAACATCCCTAAAACACTTGCTTGCGAGCATCAGCCACAGATGGCCTATCATCTGACACTACCAAATTTCTTCAAGCCCCCAGTGGAGACCTTTGTTGTGAAAAATGTGTTTGTAAACACACTCACAAGAGCTGTTATACATCAGATAACAACCAGCACCACAGTGTATTACACATCAAACATTCTCTAACTGCCTACATGATAAGTGGACAGCTTCTTATTACCAACAAGCACTTCATTCCTCTGAGTGAAATGCAGGTTGCACTTGGTGAAAATGAAATTACAAAATGTTATTTTTATTCTATTATATATTATTCTATTATTATTAAAATTAGGTTGAAGAATGCAATACACAGACTGTGTATAACAACTTGCTAGAAATTATTGTGTAAAAGTGATTAATTAAGTGCAGACAAAAAACTAAATAAAAAATGATGGAATGGAGACTGTAGATTTTCTAGTCAGAAAAGAACACTGTCAGTATTAAATTGGAAACTACCTTCATTATTGTCATTTGAATTTAAGTGCAAATGTTACTATAACTTTTGGCTGGACTGAAGGTAACCCTATAATCTTCTCACCACTTGTAGGAACATGGCAAAGCCAGAGACTTTTCGTCTAGGTGTCTGGCTTTGAGAGAGTGACACTTGAACTCCTCCATCCTGATTCTGCTGAGTTCTGTTTCCAGAACTCGCTGCTGCCGTAGGCGCAGTAATGATAGTTCCGATGACTCAACCATCTACATAGATTCAGTAGGTGTACCACGGGGGGTACCAAACAAATTTAAGGCCAGAAACCAGATTGCTGCAGGGTTTGAATCTTTGGGATGTCTCTTGTGTACAATTAATAAAAATGATTGGATTATTTACATCTATTACAATCAGCAATGATTGGCCAACTATACTCCAGACGCTCAAAAAAGCCCTGCAATTGCATGCAACCTCTCAAATATCATGGCATTGGACATGTTTCTGGTGGAGAAAGGTGGTGTTTGTGTGATGTGCTGTGACTCATGTTGTGCATACATTCCTAACAATACAGCTCTTGATAGTTAATTTACTAAAGCGCTGACTAAATTAGAAATCCTTGCCAAGGAGTTGAAAGACAATGCAGGAACAGATACCAGGATAATGGACTGGTTTGACAATCAGTTTGGGAAATGGAAATCTGTCCTCACTGGTGCTCTCATTGGTTTGTTTGTGTTTGCTTTGTTTGGATGTTGCATTATACCTTGTGAGACGACTAATTGTTAGATCCATAGACAAGCCCATGTCTTATCAAATGGCCTCTCTCACTGGGATGGAGCCTTTGCTCGCCAATGATGATCCTGATGATAATGTTTACTTGTATCCCATACCAAACTGGATTCCCCAATACCATGATGATGACAAACTAGACATTGTCACCGTAGAGTAATTATCTATAACATACAGTATATTCACATTTGCACTAATCACAGGAAGTTCTATTTCCACAAAAACAGCACTTCTCAATGTCATTTTATGAAGGTTTTAATTCAAAACACTGAAAGTTAAAGCTGCATGCCAATTTACATACATTGTACACACTTATATGTATTTTAAGGTAACACTGGCGGCATTACTGTAAATGTTAAAGTTCTGCTCTCATTGTCATAAGATTTTGCTGTAATGTGGCCATAATGTGGCCAAAAGGGGAATTGTAAGAGAACATCACTGAGCTCTGTCCATTGATGCACTGTGATGTTCCACTACTTCTACAATATGAGGACCTAAAATTGATTAACATACTCAGTACTTCTTTGAATTTTGAATTAACATATCATGTTTTGCTTCTATGAACGGCGTGATGAAAACTGATCTAAACCAGTTTTCGATGAACCGAAAACGGGATCAAGCATATGCATCTCTTAATTTAACTCATCGCAATAGTTTAATAGATGATTTCACTCACAACCTCTCATGCTATGTTTTGCTATAAATAATCATGCAAAATTATATTCTGAGTTGGATCTCTTGATCACACCTCTAGTGCAAGAGCTTTGTCTCTTTAGCTGATTAAGATTGTCTTTTATTCAGAAGTAACAAATAGTTGCAGAGACAAAGACAAAGTTTGTTTCACCAGTTCATTTATTCACTTTCCACAAGAAAATCCACAAATTTCCACCACAACACTCAAACAGATGACTATGATTGGCTAAATAATTTCTTTGTGTGTGTATGTGTATACATGTCCTTATATGGTTGTGAAGACCATCTGTCACGACTGTCAGGGTTTGAGGGGTAAAGGGCTGGACCCAAATGCAGCCAACGCATGGGAGACGGTGCAGACAGGTTTATTAAACTAAAAAGGCAGACATGAACAGACGACGTGAACTGATGAGGACAAACCCAGAACTACACAGCCAAACCGACACAGACAAAGGGGAGCACAAAGACTATATAGACAAGGGAGGCAAGGGTGATTGAACACAGGTGAAACACATTAGGGCGGGGCAGACAATCACCACACAGAAAACAGGACCAAGACAGGAAGCAAAACACTGAGACACACAAGGAAACAAATTACAAAATAAAACAGGAAGTGCACGGGGAAACGGAGCACAAGACAGGGAAGACTAAACTAGACACTAGAAATGCCCAAAACACAAAACTAAATCAAGAAAGTCCAAAAAAGTCCAAAAAACCAAAACCCTGGAGCCTCCAGGCTGAGGCCATTTTGGCCAGTCCTCAGCTTCAAGAGGCTTCTTGAGGGATACCTGCAGTCACAAAAGTCAGTGTCAGGATAAGTCTCTACAGCATGAATGAAACTTGAAGTAATGTCCTTTGTAGAGATTGAAACGTGTGATGGATATGCACCAAGCAGCAGGCACATTCAAAATAGTATCTAGTTGTTGTTGTTATTATTATATTGACATGCAGCAATGACTCCGGCCTAATCGAAATTCAAACCGGTGATCTGCTGCTCACGGCATATGCACAGATGGCATGTACCCTAACCTTTCTGCTATAGGGCAGGCAGGTGCCAACTACCGTACATTGTATCAGCAAGATTATTAGAACATGAGTGCCACAAATCTGTTCATTTTGGGGTTTCTAGAGTTAAAAATGTGGAAACAGGAGTGAGTTAAAGAAAAGGCTTTTTCTCTTTCTTTCCTTTGACCCATGGTCTGGTGTGCATCTCTTTGACTGTTATGTTTGTGAGAGAAGGGTCCTTTGTCTCTGTTTCCTATCAATTTGATCAGTTTGATGGTGGAAAGAGTAAGAAAGTGTCAATTTGGGGTCTGTAACTCTGCATGTCCTTACGGTGAACTTCTTTAACCCTTGTGTTGTCTTCACATTCTTTTTGATCCAGAGGACAAGGGGAGTACCCTTGTCCTCCGGGTCAAAAGTGACCCGCCTTCACTAAACCCCTAAAATAAAGAAGCTTAATTGAATTTTTAACACCAAATCTAGTTTACATGAAGAAACAACCTGCCATTCATCACAAACTGTGTGAATATCTGAGTTTTCCCTCTTCACAGTGCAGAAAGACTGCATTTATTCAGTGGACACCACTCGATTTTATTAAAACACATCCTAATTGATTTCTTTACTAAAGTAGAGATTTTTTTATTAATGTTATTTTTCTTAAGGTACTGCATAGGTGGTAAACAGTATTTTTTATCAAGAGATAGTACTTGTATAGCCTAAGAAAGTAGCAGAAATGTGCAGAAAGCAGTGTTGAATGCATTTTATTGAAGGCACTCCCTATAAAAGTCAGTTTATTGCCCCAGCCGCTGGGGCAGCTGGATCATCAGGTGGAGCAGGACAAGATCCAGCCCCCTGAACAGCTTTCACAACCGCAACAGAGGCTGCTGAGCGGGGGAGATGCTCCCTTTTTTCAATGTATGGAACTACAAGTGCCTTTCCAAACTGCTCCAGGAACACCCTCTTCTTGTTCCCCTTATCAGGCATCCAGGTGGGGTTGATCTCGCTCCATATCACAAAGGCATTGTATGAGGACACATGATGTTATGGAAGATTACGAGGGGCCAGCGAGCAGTCATCCTCCTGCAGCTGTATGTTCCAATCACCTTGTCCAGGTTGTCCACGCCTCCTTTGTTGTGGTTGTAGTCCAGGATGATGGCTGGCTTCCTGTCTTCATGATGACTAATGTCAGCCGTTGTGTGCAGTGGGAGGATCACATTCTTGTTCTTCTTTGGGAGGTAAGACACTAGAGTGGTGGTGGGGGTGAAGGCAAACTTTGATGACAAAGCCTCTCTCCCCTTTGATGCAAGCAGTGCAGGTGGCAGCTCAGGCTTGTTCTTTTGAATTGTTCCAACCATGGTTATCTTCTTCTTCAAGAGCTGCTGTCCAAGTTCATAAGAGGAAAAGAAATTGTCACATGTGACATTGTGCCCCCTCAGTCCATCTGTCACATCAAGCACAACCCGCATCCCCTGGTTCTTCTCTGGGCCTCCACTGGTCGGCTTCCCTGTGTAAACTTACATTTTCCAAGCGTAGCTGGATTGTGCGTCAGAGGCCACCCATGTCTTGATGCCATACTTTGCTGGCTTGCTGGGCATATACTGCCGGAAAGGACATCGACCTTTGGATAAAAGAGATTATCATCAGTAATTAGTATCAGTGTCACAGGGAACAGTCACATAAATCAATATTACAGCAATACATAATAAAATCAACAGTGAAAATCACTTACATTACAGATATGACAATAAAAATTTACCTCTGAATGGAACCAGTTTGTCACAACGGTCCCCAGGCCTTGGTCTGTCTTGTCATTTCCTGTTTTATTTTGGTAGTTTCCCTCTTGTGTCTTTACTTCCTCCTGTGTGATTACCTGCCTTCTCCCTAATGTGTTTCACCTGTGTCTCGTTATTCCCAACAGTATTTATGCCCTGTGTGTCCCTTTTCACTTTGCCAGTTTGTTTTCTTCCCCAGTGAGTTACTTACCAGCGTTTTCCTGACTGCCATTTGGAGAGAGACCATTTCTGTTTCCTGTTTCCTGAGATCTGCCTGTTCCCTGTCGGTACTGTTGCCTTCTTCTGCCTGTCTGTGTTTCGCCCCTGCCCGCCTGGCCACGTCTCTCAGTTTTTCCCCCCATTGGATCCTTCGCCTGTTTCCTTTGGGCTTGCCAGTTTTTCTGGAACGCTGTTGTCAGGATTCATTGGTTTAGATCAATAAACTGCCTTATTGTTAACTGCCTCTCTGGTCGTGCTTTTGGGTTCAACCTTTGTGTCCTGAGCCTCACACAGTTGCTCATCCACTGTTACTTCAGGTCCAGGGTTGTAGAGGTATGGCAACCACTCCACCCACTTATCCCAGACCTCTCTAATGGCTGCCAGTTTGTCTGTCACACATCTTGCAGGTCTTGACTCACGGTTATCAAATTGTAACATTCTTGAGAAAGTGTGAAAGCCTTTCAGTGGCACGGAAAATTGCCCTTCCACTCTCTGCATCCCAGAGTCTAGATGCAGCCTCGCCTCGGGACCTGTAAACACCTTCTAAAATTAGCAGCCCTATGTAGGCACACAGGTCAATCTCATCCATCCTTTTCCAGCTGTCTCCATATTTTTGAAAACCTTCCAAATTTGTCATCTCCAGGATGATTATTTTGCTGTTCTTTGACAAAAAAGTCTCTCTTTCAGCTTGGGGGATTTCTTCTTCATCTGAAGATGATGCATCATGCTCCGGGTTGTATTCCTCACCATCTTCTTCTTCTGATACTTCCTCCTCTTCTAAATCAAAGTTGTCTTGTTGGACATCTGAAAAAATCTGATCTAGGGCCTGTTTGTGCTGAAGCCATGAGTGCACGTTTCACTGCAAGAGAGAACTCAGGGTAGTGTCATCTGCAGCACCTTTATAACCTCTAAATGTAGAGGTATTGGTAAACAATGCTTTCAGGAAATATTTATTTTATGTCTGAAATCATTTGAACTTGAGTCATGTATGGGGTCGTGAAAAGGTGATGCTGCACCTGCACAAGAAAGTTTTAGATCTGTCTAAGATCAATCAGTAGCACACAAACTCAATTGTGTGTGTGTGTCTGTGGTTTTTGAAGTGTGTAACTGACTCTGTTACTGTGATTTTAACTGCCGGGTCAAAAATTACCCGAAGACAATCTTTGTACCCTGGTGGTGTACAGCTTACATGGAAATAGGAATAAAGACAATAATTCACTTTTTCTAATGTTGGGGTCACTCTAGTAAAAGTCATCAAATTTCAAGTTGAAAAAAAGATCATTTAGGGAGTTTGCTCTGCTGTTAAAAGCAGTGGCGGGTCATTTTTGACCTGAAGACAACACAAGGGTTAATGGCTTGTGACTGATGCCAGACCAGATATGTCCGCTACACTGGTACAGCAGATATATACACACCATGGTTGGTCTCATCATATTCAAGCTTAAAAAAACCAAGGAGATCTGCATGTCCTACTCCTCAACTTAGCCAATGCTTCTGGCTCTATCCCATACTCCCTCCTCTGGATAGCCTTTGATTTCATCCACATGCCAAGGGAAACTTGAACACCAAAGATTCCACATCAATAGCACACCCATTCCTATAGTGTTGGAATTGCCTGTCAACAGTGGGGCAGTGGTACAATACAAGCCTCAAAGATGCAGACCAGAGTGTCCAGATCAGTGAAGAAACTATCAAAGGTTTGGTCAGCATAGAAAAGATCTTACTCCCTGGCAAACTGAAACTGTGGTACCTGAAGTTTGGACTGCTTCCACATCTGATGTTGCCTCTGACGGTCTGAGTTTCCCATCACCAAAGTCAAGAAGCTAGAGAGCCATATTTTTTGATATGACATCAAAAAGGGGTCAGACTTATTATGCTCATGTTTGCCATTGTTGGGTTTGCCAAATACAGTATGTCCCTGGCACCTCAGAATTCCTGTCCATGTTCCGCCAAATGTCAGGAGTCCAATAGCTACATTCTAATTTAGATTGTTTTTTAAATGTGTAAATATGTCAATGAGTGCTCTTTTAATGTAACACATAATATCTTAATCTTTAAAATAAAATATCAAGGTCTTATAGCTTAACAATTCATGCAGACTGTCTTTGAATGTTTGATTCCATATGTCAGGGATGCATTTTGTACAGCCATCATTATGTTGTAGCCCCGCTTGAGCTGCCATGGTGAGAAGGAGAAACAAGTAAAATTGCATCAGCCATTTTCAGTGCCTTTAAACTTTGAACAAAGAAGAAGAAAAGCGGTCATCCTCCTCCAAATGATCAAGAGTTCCATGTTACCAGCACCAGCACAAATCTGATGCAGTTGAGGTGCTTCATTTCCCATCTGGCACATAGGCCAAAAAAATCTTCAAGCTTACAGGTTTGTGTGTAGCCCACTGCACATGTGCTGCTGTGTTTCCCCTGTTGGGTCCACCTACACATTGTCATGACATCATGAAAAAAAAATATCTGAAAAGAATTACTTATCTAGACAAGCATTGTTTGCAGAACTATTTCAGTTTAATAGACTTCTCTTTTCAAAATGTAATCTATGAGAAAAATGCTTTTTGGGCTCAAGGGGGTTTTTGTTGGAGTACCGTGAGTGGCCACTGAGACTGATTAGCAGCAGGGTTGAGTGGTGCCACCATATCTGGCATTCTCTTAGTACATCCATTCAAAGAAACTAAAAAGTGTACTGTGCACTGAAAATTGTGCTGACATTTTACCATGCAAACAATGTCACTGGATCTTTGTCTAAATGTTTCAATAGAAATATAATAAATAAAATCATGAAATAAAAGATAATGAAGATTTAAATCTTTTAGGAGGGAAAAAAAGAGAGGGACTTTTTTTGCCTCATCCCAGAAAAATTGGACGACCCTCCCTCAAGGAACAATAGATGACCCTTCCCTGTTGTTATTGTAAATAGTGCCTATTTCAATGTGATAAACATTTGATGTGAAATATCATTAAAAATGTGCAGAACAAAAATGGAAATTAATATTTCTGTGATAAACATACCTGGTCCCTCGTAATAAAGTTGTTTGTTACAGTGTTGGCAGAACTGTGTGTCTTGATTTATCCTTTGATGCGCTGATAGTATATTTTAGGAAAGCAGGTCAGTGTGTGTGTGTGTGTGTGTGTGTGTGTGTGTGTGTGTGTGTGTGTGTGTGTGTGTGCGTGCGCATGCATGTATACATGTAGGGGGAGTCTAAAAGGTCACATACATAAATATTTGCCAAATGCTTGGAGAATTTGTGTATCATGTTGCTTTGACACTTCCAGAAGAGATCAGCTGATGTTTTCCCTCAACAGACAGACAGACTGCAACAGATGTTGTAAACAGTGGACATCACTGCCATGGAGTCTTTCCTTACACAGGCTACAGCTAAAAGTGTGTGTGTGTGTGTATTTGTGTGTGTGTGTGTGTGTGTGTGTGTATGCGAGAGTTTTATCTATTTGAAGTAGTAAAAAATATTGGGTTCATTATGAAACTGTGTTGTGACTAATCACACTATGGCAGAGGATGTCAGTGGAGTAGGCAGTCACATTTGCCTACACACTGCTAAAAGAATGTGGACACATGTGGTCCAGACCACCTCTGAATGTGGTCTGAGTGATTGGATCTCAAATGTGTCCTCAATGCATCTTGGGTGTGTTCACACCTGAGCTTAGAACTGTCCACTGGTTCACCTGAGACAATGTTATTACCAGGTCTGAATAATTTGGTACAAACGTTAACTAGGACTCAAGGACAAACTGATTATATTTGGTGGTCAAGTGTCACGGTGACCTCAGAAAACACTGTTTAGCCATTACTCAAGAGTTCACACAGCGATTATGACAGAATTTCACACGAATGGTTAATATTTTATATGACTCTAGATAAACAGGGATGTAACCTGAAACTAGTCTGAGTGGAGGAGGCAGACAACCACGAGGAGGCAATTCTAGTTATTACTATCTTCATTGTACAGCACCTAGTAACCGTGGTTTAGCAAGGTTCTTTATAATTAAAGTTTAGTTACTGCGCTGTTATGTTTGTTGGCTGTTTGGATATGGCTGTTTGTTGGTGATTTGAGCAGTAAGCTGCCTGTCTTCTGACATTTAAGTGGTCATCACTTGGTCAGAGACTGAGTGCAGAGGCTACAAGGGCTCAAACTGTACAAAGAGGAATGGAACATCACTTTGTGACACAGCACGTTACATGGACTATGCTAAAACATGTTTCACACTATTGTGTGTTCACGACTTTTGATTTGAAATTTTTTACTCCCTCCCTTCACCCCTTTTTGGAAACAAAATAACGTTGGATCAGATCTGATGAAAGCAGGTTTGGAATTCATCATCATGTCATTACAGGACAAATAATTACACATTGCTCTGGCCTGAACCACCGCTCAGCTCTGTGTTTATATTGACATGTAAATTTCTTTTTTCTTGTAATGTTAACGTTTGGGTTACTCCTTCCATGCTTGTTTAATTGTGAATTGTTAATTTTTCTTCTTCTTTCCGTTTAGTGGCGGTTGTTTGCTTCCCCATGTTTAACGTCACAACCCTGAACTGTGAGTAATCCTCTCAGGCAAAGTCTGCAGACTTATGGATAATGTGCATTTAAAGGGCTCAAAATGTATGCTAGAGAGACCTCATAACTTGATTTGACAGTGGGACAGCCCTAAGACCTCATAAGCCGCATTTCAACCAAAAAGTAAGTGGAACTTTTCGTTTCCAGGTACTTTTCTTCAGGAACTAAAAGGTTCCTGTGGCCCATTGTTGTCTGCTTTTCCGCTGCAGCCCAGGAAGATTATGCAAGTTATTACTTGACATTACATTATTCACAGCAGTTTGAGGACATAACATGAACAAAAATATGGGACAAATCACATCCGGTATTCATTCAATGCAGGACGCAGCATTTAATTTCAAATACGGGAAGATCCCGTATATTGTACATGACGGGTGACCCGAGCCACTCCAGTTGTTGTGGTCCTTTATGTTTTGAAGTCCTGTTTCAATTTTTTTACCTCCTCCCGGACCTGTTTCACGCTGGTTTCCCGGACCTGTTTCACTCTACAAATTCTTTTTTTTTTTTTACTTTATTTAGTAAGACAGGTCAAAGGCATTAATTCATTCAGAGGGGTTTCTAAGTGAGATAACCCCAGTCACTGTAAAAACTCATCTGTCAGGATCATGAAATAAATTAATCCTGAACATCATCAGCATTCTTCTTTATGTGTGAGAAAGGACACTGACAAAGCCATTTTATCCATTAATTGACACACACGGACACACACACACACACACATACTCACACACAAACACAAACACACACACACACACAAAAAATACGGTATACATACACCTCTACATATAGTGTTGAACAGGGTAGTTTATTTAGGGCTGAACAACAAAGCAGGAAGTGACTTTAAAAACATGCTGAGTAATTTTCTCAAACAGCTGGACACTGGTGCTGAAATAGTGCCTAAACTGGGGACCATTTTCAGTGGTGGATTAATACTCTGGTGAGTATTTCCAGCAGCTGAACAATGTATGTGGTAGTTTATGTGGTCATGGTAATGAAGGAACATGTCACCCACTGCAACTGTGAGGCTCACTTATGTATTTCCAGTAATGGAACTCTATGGCACAGAGGAATATGATATATTACACCATGATAACACACATAGTCCTTCTTAGACAGATATGTTTTTTGGTTTTGGTCTTTATGTGGAATTTGGTAACAAAAAAAAAAAAGACTGAATATCAGCACAGGTCCTAATCAGGTTGTAATTGCCTTGATGACTTACTCTTCGTTAAGAAGATATAACATGTAAATAATAGATTTTTGGAGTTGTTTGAATGTGTATTTCTTTTTACTTGTTATTGAGCTGTAGCTGACAGGTTGCCCCTACTGCAAGTTGTTTGTGTTAAGTAAGGTTAAAAAGGGCGGATTGTACTGGATACAGAGAGATTAATTTTACATTTTAAAATCTGACTGTTGTTTTGACAGACATGTCTACTGTTACCACAGACTCTATTCTGTGGTAACAGTCACCCTCCCTGCTGTGATTTTCAATGGGTGTTTAGAACATGTCGTGGAAAAGTAGGGTCTCAGATTTCCACTCCACTGCTTTTTGAAACGAAAGATCAGTGTGTTGTCATTAGCGTCAGAAAAAGTCAGACACCCTCTCTCCCAGTCCAGCTGAATTCTGACTCTGCGCGGCCTTCGTCTCAGTCTGAGGGGGGCGCTGTGGTCAGAGGAGGCCCAGTACTCCCCAGCGGAAAGGGATACAGTCCACAAGCCACCACCAGGCTCTGTGTCTGAGTCTAAGGCAGGACCAGAGTTGGAGCAGTCCTTTCTGTGGACTGTCTCACTGGCCAAACCGAGAGACCAGTGACTGTTATCTCCCACCTCCACCTCCCAGCTGTGCCTCCCTGAGCTGAAGCCCTCTGAGCCCAGGATGCTCTGTGGTCTCACAAACCTCTCTGGATTGTTGGGAAGAGGCTGCTCCTCACATACATACACACTGGACAGGTCAGGAGACACACCTAAACACACTGAGCCTGTGTTAGGGTCCATGGTCACCGGAACTGAGGAACACAAGGACATCAGTGAGAGACACAGAAACAAAGACAGGAATCAATGCTAAAAGCCAACACACACCATATACTCACTGTAAACACTGGCACATGACACACAACAAAACACCCATGGTATTCTCTGTATCCCCACACAGCCAACCTGTGGCTAAGGAGCTAGAGCGGGTTGTCCACAGATCAGTTCCAGTCTGCAGGTCAAAATGTCTGAACCCTGAGCCCCCATGTACCCTCGCTGTCTAAGTGTGTGTGTGGTAGAGATGTGCTGTATGAATGTGTGAATGGATGAATTGGACTTACAGTGTAAAACACTTTGAGTGATCATTAAGACTACAAAAAACTCTTTATAAAAGCAAACCATTTACATGATAGATATTTATCATGTCCACAGTGTGCTGCTATATATTCTGCCTGTAAACCGTATCTATAACCTATAGCCCACAGGTGCCAATTGACATGAATCAGAAACACAACATGCAGCCATTGTATGATACAGTTAATGCTCTTTACACATGATCAGCAGTATGATATGTACTTGCTGCCACTTGGAATGTAGAGGACAGGTTGATGCCACCATGTGTGCCGGTTAGTGTTTTTACATACCTCCATTTAATGATAGATAACTTCTCATGTAAACATCCAAGAACCATGCTTAATGGCTTAAACCTAAGATGACACTTGTACCATAAAATGTATAAGTCACTTCATCTCCATCTGTTGTACAAAAAAACAACTGAAATTGAAATTGTTAAACTCTTTACATTTTACTGAGTCTCACACTTGCAGTGTAACTACATTTCCTTTTGTAACCTATCCAAAACTTACATTACATTGGGTGTAAAAGATGCAGAGTAAAGACATAAATATAAGAAAAACACAATCCCTTACATGTCCACCCTCGCCATGTGTAACTGCTGTGTCACTACAGATGATCTGGTCATGCATGAAATACAACTTTAACAGGCATTATGCACATGTCAGGGTAGTCCAAGTTATCTGCATGAATTCTGATACTTTTGCTACATTTTTTCTGAAGCAGCTATTTTTGAAATGGTGCATGTCGGAAAACAGAGTCTGTTACTTGAAAATGGATTGCTGCAGGACAAAAACAACCACAGAACATTTTCTGCACACTGGTGTCCACACACCAGTGTGCAACATAGGATCAACATAGATCTACTGCTGATCATGAGTAGAACAATAGAGAACAACACACAACTGGATGCAATAGTCCTATTTCCCAATTCACTCCAATGACAGTACTCTTTAGACAGCAGTAGTCACAGTACAGTGGCCATGATGTTCCTGTGTGTGCTTCGTGCATCAAAGGACACACAGTACATGACATGACATTAGTGTCTGTTTCGCAAAACCACACATAGCTTAAACAGAGTTGATCAGTGATCTAATATGATCTGTGTTTCTCCCCAGATCAAATTTACATTAACACATGTCAAAAAATACACTGAATCATTGTTGGTGCCATGCAACACCAGGTTTCACAACAACTTCCAACCAACTCAATTAGCATTAGCTAGCCAGCCTGAGGACTAATGACCCCCAGCAGTGACCTCACTTCATGAGCTTTCTGTTCGCTCATCCCAGTTTTTGTTGAGCTAGCTGTATGTGAGATTACCACCTCAACTAATATGATGTCCATGCACTAAATATCAATACTGGTGTTACGGTCACAAGTTCTTGTCATTTTGATTGACTTCAAGAAGGCAGGACCAGGACTAACCTAAAATGAACTGGCCTAAAGGACAGATACCAGAGGGAGGAAAGCAGAGATGTAATGGTGGAATGGCAACAGGAAGTTATTAGAGTCCTGAACTGAACTGGCATTAGGCTAAGGCGTTTACAGCCATGGTGGTAATTAAATCCCCTAAAAATTATTTTACCAGTTTTACCTGTACCATGACACCAGTGAGTAAATTATATGAGTTTATGAAATAAAATCTGATCTATCCAATGTTCTGCTGCTCTGTAAGGATTAATGGTATAGCTATTGGATGGATGGATTGATGTAAAGCTCTACTCACAGTATTGGATGATCTTCAGCATCTTCTCCCAGACATGGTGCTGCACACAGCTCTGGAGTTTGGCCACATCAAGCAGAGCTTGTGATTCATCCTCAGGCTCCTCCACTTGGCACTGAGCCCTGAGTCAAAAAAAACAAAGAGAAGATGAACAACCACACTACCACAGCTGGATGATCTGCATTGTGTGTGATGTGTGTGCAACAGCTGCAGTCTGCATGGCTTTGTACATTATGTGGTGATGCAAATCCCTTGATTCTATTTCACATAAGCGTCATCCTCTAAAACCTGTCACTAACGTTTATCCCATTGTGCATGTGACATCATGAAGACTTTCTTTCAAACCTAGTTTGACGTCCATCTTGCTGCTGCCTAAGCAATGTTTTTTGAAGACACCTGCTGACTCTGGTGTCTCCTCGTGACCAAGTCACCAACCGCCTCACTTGCCTGTTGAAGGAAGTGTTTGAAACCATAGGTCATCACACAGATAGCAGCCTATCTAGTGGCTTTGTTCCGTCTTGCTTGAAGCATGCAGTGGTTTATCCCATTATCAAAAAACCTGTATCTCTAATAAGTTTCCATTTTTATCCAAACTCATGGAAAAATTGTTCACTCTTAGCTAATGTCCATAGAAAATAATAATAATAATAATAATAAACTTTATTTGTATAGCAAGAAATGTAGCACAAAGTGTTTACAACAAAGAAATGGCATTCACCAAGTGCTGCACATGAACTAAAAAGACATAAAATGAACATAAAACATTGTTAAAAACATGGATCTAAAATGAAAAAATTAAAAACATGAATTTAAATTCAGATAAAATAATACATAAAATAATAAATCCTTAAATAGGCAGACATTTAAAAGAAGTGCTGAGCAATGCATAAATGTGGCACAATGCGCTAATATCAATATTAAAGGCTAAAGTGAAGAAATAAGTTTATGAGTTTTCTTTCATCTGCCCCATCACCTGTGGAGTACCTCAAGGCTCCATTTTAGGGCCCATTTTATTTCCATTATACTTGCTCCCTTTACGTTCCATGCTAATGGCACTCAGCTATACCTCCCATTAGAACCTGATGAACAACTCAATTAGTTCTCCTTAATTGCCTCCAGGATGTAAAATTGATGGATGGCAAATAGCTTTCTTCAATTAAATGATAGTAAGACTGAAGTGGTCTTGCTTGGTCCCTCTGACTCCATCAGGGGTATAACATATCTCTTAGCACTCCTGACCCTTCACCTCGATACACAGGCCAAAAATCTTGGTGTCATCCTTGATTCAGCCTTAAAATTTGACTAACAAATTAGCACTGTTGTTAAAGGTAGCTATTTCCAGCTAACATCATCAAACTCAAACCATTCCTCTCCTTTAATGATCTGAAGGTTGTCATAAACCCCTTAATTTCCTCTCGAGTGGATTATATCAATGCTCTCTATTTGAGCATCAGCCAGTCCTCCTTGTAATGTCTACAGCTGGTGCAGAATGCTGATGCTAGACTGCTGACTTGTGCCAGTCAGACATTTCTGAGCTCCTTTGCCCCCTTTCCATCCCCAGATCTCTCAGATCCTCAGACCAGCTGCTCCTGGCTGTCCCTTGGCTGAGGCTAAGGGGATAGGGTGATTGAGCATTCGCTGTAGCTGCTCCAAAAGCTTTGGAACAGTTTACCTCTTTTAATGAAGTGTTCCCCCTCCATGGGTGATCTTGAGGATAAACTGAAAAAGCACATTTTCTCAGGCTTCTGAGTGAATGTAGCTTGTACTATAAGATAGATAGATAGATAGATAGATGCCAAGTGCTAGACACAGGGTGCAAAAGAAAGTCTTCAATACTGCATATTGACGAGGGGATAAACCTAATATCGACAGCTCTTAGAGTCTACTCTGCGAACCAATGTTTTCAGTAAATAACTATGAATAAAAGATATGAGTTAAAATAGACTAATTGCAAAAGAAGTTGTCCTGTTTGTAGGGTGAAAGGTTGCTATATAATGTTTTATTATTAAATCTATATGAACTGGTAAACTGACAGGTTGACATAATAACACTTGACTTTGGTTAGGTAGTATTTTGTTCATTATGTGTCCAACAAAAATGTCTTTATTAAGAAATGAATTCATAAAGAACACATTAGTCTACATATTAGCTTCAGGAGTGTACCTTTCGTAGGTGTTCTTGTAATTCTGTGGGGACAGAGCAGATTGAAGTTTATTGCCATTTCAACACATGCTTGAGATACAGTACATACAGAGAACCAAAACATTGTTCCTCATTGACCTCAGTGCAACATAGCACAGATGTACAAACACCACACAGTAAGGGTCCCACCACGAATTAGCTAACCCTAACCCAGCTTGATGGCTGTGTTGAGAATGTTGCCACGTTTCAATTTATTAATTTGTTGATTTCACTCACTTTTTCAATCTTGAGAAGATCTTAGTGGTTGTAGTTAGGTTTCACTGCTTAAAAGGTGTAGTTTTTAATGTATGACATGTAAAGTTACAAAAGCACTGAAATGTTTGGTCCATGAGAGGCAGACAGATACACCACACATCCACCCTCTTCACATGGAAAAGAAGGAGCATGGAAACATGTATTAGTATCAAACATATGTTTCATGTTATTGCTAAATGCTTTACAGTGCAAGAAAGACTAAACTATAGCAGCATAAAGCACTAGTTCTTAGTCCGAGTCCCTGGGACATATAGCTATAAAGACTGCTATAAAAACTGCTATGTAGCATACACTCACCAAGTGCTTTATCAGGAACACCTGTACACCTGCTTATTCATGCAGTCATCCAATCAACCAATCATGTGTGAGCAGTGTATAAACTCTGGTAGATCCAGATGAGGAACTTCAGTTAATGTTCACATCAAACAACTTTTAGTGTGACTGTTGGTTTCAGACAGGCTGATTTCTGAAGCTGCTGATCTCCTGGATTTTCTCACACAACAGTCTCAGAGTTTTTATTGGCTGCAGTCACTCAGATAACCACTCTTTACAACTGTGCAGAGCAGAAAAGCTTCAAAGTGAACAACACCATGAGGTGGATGGACTACAACAGCAGGAGACTATGTAATGTTCCACTTCTTGTCACCAAGACCAGAAAACTGAGGCTGCAGTGGACACAGACTCACCAACACTGGACAGTTGAAGACCTGGTCTAATGGATGTGGATTTGTGCTGAGGCAGCATATGGTAGAGTCAGAGTCTGAATCCATGGACCAACCTGCCTTGTGTCACCAGTCCAGTGGTGTGATTGTCTGGGGAATGTTTTCTCCTTAATACCAGTCAATCATGGCAACATTTTACCATCTTCTAATGGCTACTGCCAAGAAAATCCCCCCCCCCCCATTCTCCACATCTGAATGATTGGCAGCATGAATGCTCAAATCTGCAGAATTGATGTGATGTAGTCATGTCATGGGACAGAGTCTACGAGAAAGGTTTCAACATGACATGAAGAACTGAGGCTGTTTAAGCAAAAGAGGAACTACCCAGTGTTAGTGAGCTGTTCCTAATAAAGTGGGTGTGAGTGTAAATACATATAATATCTGGGAAGCCAAAAGCACCATGATTCCTGTTTAAGAATTACCTTTAGAAAGAGGAAGTTGTCTAAGCCCATGGTGTTTTCTGTCTCTCTGATACTGTTTGTCAGCACTTGTATGTCATTGTTGATCTTGTCGATCTTTTCTCTCATCCTCTGACTCTTATCCTCCTCTTCCTGTTTCAGCTGTGACATCAGAGCGGCCTCCTCATCATGGAGGTACTGGTGCATCTTCTCAAACTCATCCCTCAAGATCTTGGCTGTTTGTATTGATTGGCTCTGACAGTGAGGCACAAAAACACAAATCACAAAACAAAGTGTCACATGTCTGGGTTGGGATCTCCTTTTCCTTCTGTGTTTTCCTTGTGTGTATTGTTTTGCCCAGGTGTTTCCTTTTCCCTTGTCTCTTTCTCCCTTGTCTGTTTTTTTTGCACATGTCCAGGTCAGAGGTGTGACTCCTGATGAGACACCTGATCTCCAGAGCAACACGGTACACCTGCAACTAATCATTTAATCACAGTCACTAAAAAAACCTCTGGCTTTCCTCCACTCCTCGCCAGATTGTTGTCTCCTGTCACCAGAAGTCCTCTCCTCTACTGTCTCGTGCAAACCAGCTCCTGTCAAGGAACCACTGCCACACCACGCCTGTCTACCTGAGTCTGCCAGTCTCTCTAGGCACGTCACTCACCTGCCTCCCTTTCCCCTTCATCTACCTTGTGCTTCAATAAAACCCCTTTTATTTCATCACAGTTTCAGAGTCTGCATTTCCCATTGAGCCTTAACACAAAGTCAAACATTACTTTAATGTCAAATGTCAAACACCAAGACAGGATATGATCAGTGTGTGTTGCACACAAGAAAACAGAGCTTTAACAATGAGTAACCAGGGATGATTATGTAGTCTCACCTCTGGGAAATGTGTGCAAGTGTTGCCTGACCTATTCTCACCATTTGAAACACCTCCCTGAAATCCTAGAGAAATTAAGATCCTTACAAACTTCAGGAGGATGAGAACATATTTTCACTGTTACAACTCCAGCGTGTCCATGTGCAACACTCTGGGCCCATTCACACAGATGTTCTACTCTAAGATGCTTTCTAGTTTGTATATAAAATTGTGGGTTTTAATACTTATGTCAAGCAGTCGTAATTTCCTTATGAGTTTTCAAACATCCTGTCAGTGTGAAGAACTATATTCTCCTATATGCGATACCTTGATGTGAGTGGCAGTGTCTTCCCAGGTTTGTCTGATGGAGGTTAAAGTCTCTAGCTGCTCCTGGAGGCTCCTTACAGCAGATCGCAGCTTTTTCTATGGACAGAATATCAGGGTTGATACATAACAATATACATTACGAGAAATAGTGTTGCACAAATGTGCAGGTTTCACTGAATTTGCAGTTGCAATTTGCATCATTTAGCAGACGATTTTGACGATTTGAACAACAGTGCTCTACACAGACTGTGTGAGTGTGAGAGCTCATAGGCTCAGTTAAGTATGAGGTCACTGAGCCAGCAGCTCACAGTGGTGGAGGTGATGTCATGGTATGAATGAGGTCTTAAGGCCTTAACAAAAGAAAGAAACATGCAGGTTTGGTCTGAGCTGATTTTACAGTAAAATGATGGTCAAGTTCAAATTTGATGACTACAAACTAAATGACATATATATATATATATCAACAGTGGTTCTGCCATAGATGTCACTTATAAGGGGATATATAACTATCACATCTTCTGAATATAAGCACAACACAAACACAAATGAAACACAAATTGCAATTCCAGCCTGCTGTGTCTGTTTTACATGTGTTGGGGTAAAAAAGCTTCACTGTATCAGTCCACTGATACAAAATAAAGACAAGTCCTCATGAGAGTAAAATATTTAGTGACATTTAGAGAATAGAAAAGGTTTCTAAACATGTATATGTAATGTGAAATCTCTGCTAGTGATGAACCAACAGATAATTATCTCTAACTCTAATTAGCCTCTATCAGCACACTGTTTGATCCAGTAACAGCAGCTGTTATTTGATAGAATGCTCTGATTACACTACTGTAGCCTGCACAACCTGCCTTATGACAACTAATGAAGTTCCTTTTTAAAATATTGTTGACAACTCCCTGTTGGTGTGCTGATACCTGAGACATCACACAGAGTCATCTGATCCATCGTTGATATAAGTAAACACAGATGTAAATTTATCAGGACACAAACATAACTGAACTTGCCAGAATTCTCTGCGAAGTACACATGGGTCTCGTAAAACCCAGATGGGGGTCAGCAGGTCGACTTAGCCTTCTATCAGGACATCTTACTGTGATAATCATGTACACTGGTCAAAAAAATTAAGGGAACACTTAATCATCACAGTATAACGCCAAGTCAGTTAAACTTCAGGGATATCGATCTGTCCATTTTGTAAGCACAAGTGATTGTGAATAAGTTTCAGTTGCTTTGGTGCAAATGAAAGTGACAACAGGTGCAATGGAGAGGCAAAAGCAAGACAAGCCCCAAAAAGGGAATGGTTCTACATGTGGTGGCCACAGGCAGTTGGTCTTTCCTGATACTTCCTCACTGATTCTTCTCTGGTTTTGTGTTTTGCGAGTGTCTTTGTCACAACTGGTAGCATAAGGCAGTACCTGCAGCCCAGTCAGGCTGCACAGGTAGTCCAGCTCCTCCAGGATGGCACATCCATATGCACGGTCGCAAGAAAGTTTGACCAATTACACGAGGAGATCTGGACAGGGCCGTAGAAGGGCATCAACCCAGCAGCAGGACCGGTACCTGCTCCTTTGTGCGAAGAGGAACAGGAGGATCACTGCCAGAGCCCTCCTCCCTCCAGCAGGCTACTGGTGTGCATGTTTCTGACCAAACTGTCAGGAACAGACTCCATGAGGGTGGCATGAGGGCCCCACGTCCTCTAGTGGGACCTTTGCTCACAGCCCAGCACCCTGAAGCTAGACTGGAATTCACCAGAGAACACCAGAATTGGCAGGTCAGCCGTTGGCGCCCCGTTCTCTTCACAGATGTGAGCAGGTTCACACTGAGCATATGTGACAGGTTTGAAAGTCTGGAGATGCTGTGGTGAACATCATGCTGCCTGTAACATCATCCAGCATGACCGGTTTGGGGTGGGTCAGTGACGGTCTGGGGAGACATATCCTTGGAGGGTTGCACAGACCTCCATGTCATAGCCAATGGTTCCCTGACTGCTGTTAGGCACCAGGATGAAATCCTCAGAGCGATTGTCAGACCTGTTGCTGGTGCAGTGGACCCTGGGTTCCTCCTCATGTGGCCAGAGTGTGTAAGCAGTTCCTGGATGATGAAGGCATTGATGCCTTTGACTGGCCTTCACGTTCCCCTGACCTAAATCCAACTGAGCACCTATCAGATGTTATGTATCTGGGAGGAGACACCCCAGGACATGATCCGCTGACTCATTAGGAGCATGCCCAGACGTTGTTGGGGGTGCATGCAGGCACGTGGGGGCCATACACACTACTGAGTCACAGTATGAGTTGCCGTGATGACATTCACACAAGTTGGATCAGCCTGTGATTTCAATTTCTCACTTTTCAGTGTGACTGTGAATCCAGCCCTCAGTGGGTTGATGATTTTGGTTTCCATTGACCGTTATTATGTAATTTTGTTCTCAACAAATTATACAATGTACATCAGTAAAGATTTTCAACTTGAATAATTTGTTCATCAAGATCCGATGCGTGATTTAAGTGTTCCCTTAATTTTTTGGAGCAGTGTATATGCAGTAAGTACCATTCAATGATGCTGTATTCATGACAGTGCAATTTAAATTCTGGATTATGCTAAACCTATCCCAGTTTCAGATAAAACATTAAGCAAAGGTGCAGATTATGTTTACTGTTAAAAACCCCCCAACTTTTATACCATTATGTCCGGATATGTCCTTTGCTTAGTCAATAGTGATTATTTTGTATGTTGTCTCAGCATCCCATAGTATCAAGGTGTTACCATATTACCACTGCTGGAGAAATTTATGATAGACAACTTCAACAACAAAAACAGAACATTGCTTTTATTTATTTTTGAACGAGGCAGAGATTATTATAAAAACAAGATGAGGATTGAATATGTTTGTACATTGACTGTACATAAATAAACCTCTTTAAGCATCTAGTAAATTAAAAAGACAGTTTAAATCTAAAACTAAATCAAAGTATTATAAATCACAGTACATTTTTTAGTTTGTATTTGCATGCATCTTACTGCCCAAATTACATTCTGTACTGTATATCAGCAAACCCGCTGCCAGTTTAAGCCTGGCTCTCTCCAGTTATCCAGTTGCAGTCATACAGTAGGTAGCCTCAGTAGTCCATGTTGTCGATGACGGCCTTTAACACGGTTGAGTTATACATCAGCTTTGCAGGAGACACACCTACCAAGCATAAATACAGGACATTATATTAGTCCAAACATTGCTTTGGTCTGTACAGTCTGCATCCTCACACACAATGTTGATAACATACACATTTGTTAACATAAAGACCACACTAGAGCTTAATAAATAAAAACTGTCAAAGTCAGTGCAGCCGTTACAGCTGTGATGTTAATGACTAGGCTAACTCCTACAGTAAATGAAGACATTTCACACTTTCTGAGAGGCAGAAGAGCTGACAGTAATAATAAATAAGTAACATTAGCATACAGCTGTGTGTCAACTACAACAGTTAGCTTCCAGTTTGTCAATCAAATCAAGTAACTAGCTATCTGCTGTAGCTAGCTAACAGGGCAGGAAAACTAAATGCAAATGCTATGATATCATGCACACAGCAAGACCACAAACACAGACTCACCTGTAAATCATCGTGTGTTTATTATCAAAGTCCCGGGTCTGGTTCTGTCTCATCTGCTCCTTCACATAGTTTTATCCCCAAAGTGTGTACTAAAGTGAGCGATCAATGTCCCACAAGTTTCAGTGTACTACCAGTCCTCAGCCGCTGCCCCGTCGACAGACTACAGTGACAAGGCAGTAACGTCCTAAGACCCATCTTGTTGAGAGGTCTGACAGATTGCGTTTCCATTTTCATGTTGACCCCAAAGTAGCATGGTGACATGTAAATGAAAATGCAATAGACTGGGGGCGCTGTTTTGCGTAATTCATTTAAATATTGTGCACTGTAGAGAAGCTTAAGACTTTACAAATGAAATGTCAAATGCCATTTGTTATAGAACTGCATTTTCATTTTCATTTTGACCCCAAAAGAGCGTGGTGACATGTAAATGAAAATGCAATTGATGTTTTGCAAATTGCATTTAAATATTGTCCACTGTAGACCAGATTAAGACTTTGAAAATAAAATGTCAAATTCTGTTTTCACTTTCATTTTCAACTTGTTAAAAAACTATATTTTCATTTTCATTGTGATCTGAATATTGCTTGCCTATTTGTAAAATTAGGTTAAATTGTTTATATTGCATTTTAATTTTCAAATGTTAGTTAACATTTGAATATTGTCCACTGTGCAGCAGGGTATTTCCATTTTCATTTTAATGTGGTCCTAGAATGTCCATACAAGTATGTGAAAATGAAAATGCAAATTTGTTGCATTTTCATTTTAATTGTTACTCAAATAAGACATACATATGTGGAAAATTAAAATGCTATTGTGGAATCACATTATCATTTGAATATAGTCCCCTATAGGCTTTCATGTAAAGATAATAATACTGTAGAGATAATCCTGATGACATCACAAGATATCATCATGGTAATTTTCTCAGACTTGACAAAACTCTCCCAGAAATAAGTTCCTATTCTTTCCTAATTGTTTTCAAAGAGATGTAAATTATGTTGTTAATTTTTTTGACAAACATGGTAATATG
The DNA here is from genome assembly GCF_002260705.1 of Seriola dumerili. Taxonomy (NCBI): domain Eukaryota; kingdom Metazoa; phylum Chordata; class Actinopteri; order Carangiformes; family Carangidae; genus Seriola; species Seriola dumerili. Next base: position 24,268,139 of record NW_019174404.1, read on the forward strand.
CTGACATATGAATGATTTACGTCTGTACACAGTTTTCCAATTCCTTGCCAAAAATTTCATTCTTTAACTTGTGCCATTCCAGATGAATTAACTCAACTTGTGAAAAGCCATTTAAGTTATGGTGAGAATAATATACTTTACGTCTTTACTGATATTGGATGGGATTCAACTAACAGACATGAAATGTAATAATAAGTTATTATTATTATTATTATCATATTATTAGTTATTATTTTCCAAATTTTCCAAAGAATGAATAAAGTGATATGCAAGTTTTCTGGATATCTAAAATTGAAGACGTCAACTGGAGAAGGTCTTGGCTTTTACCTTATAAATACTGTTTATGAAACAAGGCTGAGGATTTTCATTTTTAAATTTTCTATAATATATACCCTACTAACTATCTTATTGCCAAATTTTCAGACAATGATTCCTCTTATACTTTTTGTAAACATGATTTAGAAACAATTTCTCACCTATTTTCTGTGTGTTTTGAGTGTTAAATATCCCAGAAGTTTTGGAGAGATCTTAGGTTTCACTTTTTTGAGGTTGCTAACGCTCTCTACTCCTTCAACCCTAAAGATATTATTTGTTATAATCCAAGTGATGGCGCTCTTGAATATTTAATTAATTTATAATTCTAAATGCTAAATTCTTTATCCACAATCAATCAAATCAATAGATTTATTAAACAACAAAAAGAGGAATACAATTTTGTGCTTTGTTTTCTTTCTTTTTTTTAAAGAATTTATCTCTTTACATTTTCATTCATTTTATTTTTACTTGTTGTATTTATGTGATTTAAATTTTGTTTTTTATGTGATGTTTTAATTACTGTACATTCTTTTTGATAAAAAAAAGAAAAGAAAAACAAGAGAAAGCTCTTCCAGAAGACACATAAATGTATCCATATGTTGAGTGGTACTTCCCATAATAAATTGCAATAGGTGGAGGGTCTGTTTAATACTCGCAGCCTAACTATTGAGGTTTGTTTTCTGTCTCTCTGTCAGCACTCGTGTCTGACCTTACAGTTGTGAATGGCCTCTTCTATGGAGCAGCACTGATGGTCTTCATGCTCATCTGTCTGACACCGCTGGCAGAGTGGCTGCTCCTCTTGCTGACAGAACATAGTGAGCATTTCTCCATGCTGCACACACAGATCTTCTTTCTCCATCTCCCTATATCCACCCCAAGCTTTCCCTCCATCCTCTGCTCCCCTGACACTTTCCTCTTCGGCTCCAGGCATGACACCGTGCCTCCTGGGCTGGGCCTGGAAGAGTGCATCCAGCAGAGTGTGGAGGATCAAGTCCACAAGCTGTGACCCGCAGCAGACAGCGCAGCTGGCCTGGCCCAGCTCTCCCTGACTCAGCTCAATACATGTGGGACAAAGTTTGTGGCCACAAGGCAATGCCACAATATCCAGTGACTGGCAGCCTGGACACTCAGACTCTTCTTCCGGTTGGGTTGGATGCTGATCCTCAATAGAATGTATGTCTGGAGTTTCCCCACCAGCAACAGTGTCTTCTTTTTGATCACCAGAAGTGTTTGTATCTTTGTCTTGTACCAGCTCCTCTCCCTCTTCATGGTCATCCTGACTGGCCCTCTCAGCCATGGCAGTGTTGCAGATGGCTGGTTAATTTTAGCACAGTGTAGCTGCTATTTGGCTGAACAAAATTTTATGTTTCACTCTGACTGTGTGTCCAAAGGTCTGAGCTTTGCAACAGGTTGCAAAAGCACTTGTGCTTTCTGTAACCACAAACTCCTCCCCCTCAGCTGCTGCGCCCCCCCCCCCCATGAGAGGTAGAAGTAATTTAAGATAAAAATACTTTGAGGCATAATTCAAGAAGAGACTCTTACTAGCTTATACTGCTGTCGCTGTCCAGAAACACAATCGTCTGGTCTACTGACTGCTGCCTTCACTTGCCTATAAACAGAGTATAAACATGACTATATTTGATGTGATATATAAGTGTATAGTTGGTCTAGTGACTGTCTTTTTTGTGATGTACAGTATGACTGAAATATTCCTGTTTATAGAAAACAGGGGAAATCATACAGAGGACCCTCATACCAAAGGTTGATAAAGTTCAGAAAATAATGTTTCCACCATTTAAATTTGGATTTTAAATTTAACTTTTTATTTTCATCTTTTCCATTTCCTCTGTGTATTGCAACAGCAAAGATTAAAATATGTTAATGTGGATACCTACTGTATTGTGTGTACTTGTCTATACTCGAGTTTGTCACTTTGGAGTTTGAACACAGACTGAAAAATTGTAGATTTAATGTGTTGTATAGAACAGAAATAATTTCCACAAGCATCAATCTCCAGGGCTGAAAAATGAAGAACCAAAAACTACAGTTCCTCTAATGACCACTAGAGTCTGGCTCCAAGACTCTCAGACTCCAAGACTGGCTCTATAGACTCCCATGTTAAAATGTCCAACTTTACGGCAGAAATAAACATGTTTACAGCCTGGTTCAAAAACAGTTTGCAAACCTGTTAACATGTTATTAAATCTTATAGTTATGAATAATTGAGGGTGTGGCCACTTTGACTCACAAGTGGGTGCCTCCACAGTCTGCTAACTGTCTGCTCGGTGTCACCCCAGTGAACATGTGTCTGTGTTTGTGGTGTTGGTTCTTCATGTAAATATCAGACAGATATTTGACTTGTTGTTGGTTAATTTACAAAACGTGAGGAAGTCTGTGCTCCTGTTTTTAGAGATGAGTGAAATTCTAGTATTATTTGATGTTGGCATTAATTAACAGCTATCAGTGTCTGTGCTAACTGCGCTAACTGTGCTAACGATGCTAATGATGCTAATGGGAGCTGTAACGCACACAGGATGGCAGAAGATTCAGATGCAGAGAGGAGACACAACAGTCTAGTCTAAAATCCAAACTCTTTAATCTGGTAAAGCAGGCAGGGTCATACACAGTTAAACACTCCAAAAACCAGGCAAATAAATCAGGCAAGGGCAAGGCAGAAATACAAAAACCAAAAATACAAACCAGGTCATACACTTACTATGAACACTAGCAATAAACATGAGAACGCAAGGTAGACAGCGGTTTCGATGACAATCTGGCAAAGAGTGAGTGAAACACAGGAGTATATATACTGACTGACTAATGAGCTGATTAACAACAGGTGTGTCTGAAAACAGGTGTGGATGATTGCTGGCTGGATCACTGAACAACTTTACAGGAAGCGAAGCAGAGAAGAGGAGTGCATACAAATTTCAAAATAAAACAGAGTCCTGACAGGAGCTTATGCTTGCCACAGTTATTAAAGCGACATGCACTGAAGTCTCAGCTCCAAACATGCCCCACCTCCATTTTTAGATTAGCTGGGAGTTAGGGCATTGCAGCAGTGAGTGGTGTAGTTAGGAATTTGTGGACATTTCTAGCATTTCAGGCTACATAAAGGCAGCCCTACAGTATAGGTGGAAAAACTGGTGCTATATGGAGTCTGAAGGGAAGACCTGCATTTGTTTTTCAGGGCTAAAAAGTTTTTTTTTTTTTTTTTTTCAGATAAAGAATAAAGTAAGATAAATCTTTACTTTTAATTAAGTTTATATTCTCCTAAAAAGATACTTGAATAGAATAAAATTAGACAATACAATAGAGACCTTCTATCTAAAAGTACATGAAACATGATTTGAAAGGTTTACATATTTTTGATTTGAGTTTCTGTTGGCATTACATTGTATCAACTGTTGCACTACCATATTCCTACACACAAGCACACTTTCTCTGAGTTACATGTATGACCTTAGGACAAAAATGTCAGCATCAAGAAACTGCAATGAAAATCTTATATATTAATGTTATTTTCCACTTTCACTGAGATTTTTTAACCAACATCAGTCCTGATCATAACGACCAAATATTGAATCATTTTCAAGATTCTGACCCTTTAAATTCCAGTTTGTTTACATAAAGCCGCTGTTGTTTTTATGTATTATTTTCCATACACTAAATACTAGTGTTAAAATACTGTTTGGATTATCACAAAAATTATGCCATGAAAACCATTTGCTCTAAGATCACATGCGTATGCAAGCATATACACTTGCATGTAAACATACTAGTACACTGCCGTTTGCATTAACAGCCAAAATCATAGAAAAATGATAAAGGTTGCACAAGGGTTAACTTGTTTATTAGCTAAGCTAACAAACCATGGTGACCGCAGACACTGCTACCTGCTATTTAGTCATATGTCAATCTTTCAGCCTACAGCCAATCACAATCAGCAGCTTCTGTAATAATTTTAAAATACCTATTGTAGTAATAATATTAAACAATAAAGATTTTATTTAGGTTTGTGTTCCTGGGTTGTCATGGTAATGTTACATTACCATACAGCCTCAATAACAAACTCCAGCTCAACCAATAACATAATGCAACATCCAGGTTAAAGTTGTTTCTGGAAGCATGCGGCTAGCCAACTGTGACGGCACCTACCTGTCACTCAAAGTGGCCATGCCCTCAGTGATATAAACAGTTGTCATGAGGGAGTAAGACTACAATGTTCAGAGATTTTAGTAAGGAAATTAAACTGAGATTGAAATAAGTGAGAGAAGCAAGAATAGGATTTTGAAAAGTGAGGGAGACAGGCCCCCTCCCACCCAGTGGAATTGTGGCCCTTGGTTATGCTTTTATTAGGAACTTGAGATTAATTGTATGTATTTTAGCTAAAAAGTTTTCCAATTTACACACATGCACATTTGTTGTGTGTGTGTTTTAATACTTTTGCCCTCTCCCCTTTCTTTCTGACATCCAAGGACATAAAGGGACATAAAGACAACATATAAAACGGTTTCAGCAGCAAACACTGTCCTTTATTTTCCACTTATAAATTCTCTCCTTTGACATACTAGAAAAATAAAACATTGCAATAAACAGCAATGAAAAAGCCAGTGGATGAAATGGAAAACAGATGTTTGTATCAGTTATAGAGATATTGACAATGAAAGCAGATGTAGTGGTTCTGTGTCATGTTGACCAGGTGCAGTTCACATCCAACCAGAGACTGAGTCAGGGACTCTTTCGTCAAAGGTTTTCATTTTCACACCTTTGTCACTGACGACAATAAACCATCTGTGTGTCCTTTAAAGCTAAAATGCTATCACTTTTATACCCATCTCAACCATACATACCACACAAACCAAACCTAAACAATGTTCATTCAACTTGGATATCCAAAGGATCATAAAACACATTTGGAAGTAAATCATCTATGTTGAACCCTATTCTTTAAACATGAAAAGCAGAGGTCTTCGAAGGTCCACTCAGATCCTTGTAACCTAATACTCTGTGTGTTTCTGTGGATGTGAACTGCAATAATAAATGAGGCATTCTTTGTCCAAGGAAATTCTTTAGTTACTTTTGGAATTAATTGCTACAGCGTAACTTTAAATTGATTTTTAGGATGTGTATTGCTGCTCATCAGTTGGTGAACCATCAAGCTACTACCAGAAATGGTGCTCTCTCTATGTGGGGCTGTCCCTTTTTGACAAGGGGCCTGTATCACAAAGTGGTCACATTAGTAGGTTAGCCTTCTTTGGGCTAACCTATTAATCCCTGGTCTTAACTTTGGGCTTAACTCAGATTCTCTGGTATCGTAAAGTTGTTTTTAAGTGCTGTAAATCACCATGGTGACCTTGGCTGCACGGTTAAGCTGCTCTGGAGCAGTGACTTCAGAGGATCACATCAACACCTGTCAACAGCCCAACTGCTGTCCAATCAGATCACTGAAACAACTCATCATTCCTACAAGATACCACCCTAGACAAAGAGTTAATAATAAAGTGACAATAATAAGGAATAATAGATATGTTTTATAGATGTGTCCACCCTGGTTTAAACAGCTTGTAACAAATGATTAAATAACGATGTAATAATAATGATGATCATAACTGTATTTTAATTGTGCAAAGATTTTTTAGTTCGACAGGATTCCTGACAGTGCAGATGCTTTAACACTCTTTTATTTTATCAAAAAACAACATTAATTTTAATTAATTTTCTCTTCCTCTCTGTTTTTGCCTGATTTTACTATTACCTTTTTAATGTGCAGCAAATATTCAAGTTTGTACATCATTAGACAACAAAAATACTCTATATTCATCTCACTGCAGCGCAGTGAGATGAATATAGATAAAGTATCAAGAGATCCTTTGTTCCCACTACGTCTAATTATTACTGTTTAGTTATTATGAAGTGTTATTATTATTATTATTATTATTATTATCAACAATGAGCTAATGGACACATGAATTTCCCCAAGGGGATAAATAAAGTATCTATCTATCTATCTATCTATCTATCTATCTATCTATCTATCTATCTATCTATCTATCTATCTATCTATCTATCTATCTATCGATCTAATAAACCTCTTATGCTTTTCTAGTTCTGTGATTACATTGTTTACATTTCTCCATGTTGAATATCACTTTCTGTTGACACTAACTATTTTTCCTTTGGGTATCTCTGTTTCATCTTATTCCATATTAAGTATATGGTTTCTGACATATACAACGCTTGTAATTAACAACTCTGTCACATGAATGCACTCATAGCTAAGCAGCTTAATGATACAGGTTATAAAGGATGGCCAGCGTTATGCTCAGTGAAGCTTGGAAAATGTGTGTACATGTCAGGTTTGAGTAGTTGTGGCAGGTGTCTGTTTAGGATCAGGTCCACAGTTTTTGGACCCATGAAGATAGTAATGATCATTTGTTGTGAATGAAAATACAGCTTGAATAGATCGAGGGGTGTTTGGCAGCCACTTAGGTAAAAAATAAAAAAACAATCAAACAAACAAACAAACAAACAAACAAAAGAAAAAACACAAATATATTGTGAATGCTTTTTAGAAATTGTAAACCTAACATCACTGTAGCACCTCTCCTGTTGTGAAAAGTAACTCCACATATACCGATGGAAAGGTTTTTTCCACTAACATTAATTGCTATCTGGCAGTAGTGCTGACCATATTGCAAATGATTCTGCAGCTCCATTAGGAATGCATGTCATCATATATTTGTCTTTACTAAATGTTGAGCACCCTGCTCTACACTTTATTTAGGCCATTTATTGTAAATGCGTAGAGGTGGTGCTTAGCTGTGCCCGATCCTAGAAATCTTTGCAAAAGCAAATGTCTTGAAAGAGACATTATGCTGATCTGATTTCTTTTTTAATCAACATAATGAGGAAACACTGCAACAGCACTATTCTGCAGAGTTGCCAGTTGTTCATCTTGTATGTATCTGCAAATCTTTACTGTTTTTCATAATAGATGATGAACAGTTTTATGATTCTGTTTAGGCAACTCAAAATACTTTGTTAAAGCCGGGGAAAGGTGATCTTGGTCAAAAACTCAACATTTAACCAAATCCAGATTGTTCCCTGACCTTAACTTGAAGTGTTTGCGCAGCTTAAACCTAAGGACTGGAGACTGGTGTCAGTCCAACTATCTCCCTGACCACCTCCATATGACTTCTATGCCAGTAGAAGATGTTCCTCAGCTCAGGTGTTTCCTTCTAAATGCATGTAACATCTAGGAGATAGGGTCATGGTACTTCGGTCATTACATGCAAAGTAAAAGAACGCCCACACATTCCTCCTCACACTGGAACACAGTGTGCAACTATGATTAAATGCCATTACCTGAAATGTATGCATGCAGTATTTCACTGTGCCTACAAAAGTATTTGATTGATTTGTTTCATAGTTTTACAACACTGAATCAAAGTTGGTTGAATGTGGCTTTTTTGACACTGGCCCTTTAGTGTCAATGTAAAAACATCTCTAAAAATTTATCTAAATTACAAGTAAAAAATACAAAATACATTTTTGAATTAGTATTGACACCCTTTCATAGGGCACAACTCATCAGTGATGCAGCAAATTGGTTTTAGAAGTCACATATCACATTGAGATCAGCTGAGTTTAGTCAAGGGGTTTCAGTTGATAACGAGTCAAATGCAGAGGAGGGATGGGAGAGAGAGATACAAGAGAGAGAGAGAGACTTAAGCCGCGTTTCGACCAAACAGTACCTTGAACTTTTAGGTACTTTTCTTCAAGGTATTGATTCAATACAGCATTCAATACCCAGCATTTTATTTTCAAATACGGGATGATCGCGCAGTGGCAAACCTAGCCACTCCGGTTGTTTGTGGTCCATTATTTTTTGTAGTCCTGTGTCAGTTTTTTTTTTTTACCTTCTCCCAGACCTGTTTCGCAGTGTGGAAACTAGAAAAGTTTCACCCGCTCACTGCAGGCTTTTAAACAGGTGGGTGAAATAAAATGCAACGAGTACTCGACCAGTCAGAAATGTTCATCACTGCAGACCACACCCCCCAAAGTGCCTGAACCTTTGGAAATTACTACCCCCCGACCAGGGACTTTTTCGGTCAATTACCTCAGAACTAAATTTAGACACTGATTCCTGTGGTCGAAACACGCATAGTTCCTCAAAAGGTTCCTGGTTCCTGGGGAAAGTTCCTGCGGTGGAAACGTGGCCTTAAATGGACTTTCTAACTGTCACTCTGAGTGGGGGGGTTTGGTAAATGCCTTCTGTTTAATCGCTAACATAAAGGAGAAACCTGGCTCACAAAGGTGTCTAGTCAGGAAGGGCAGTAAAGTCTTCGCTGCACACTGATGACAGAGGGGATCAGTTTTATTTGGCAGAAATGATGAGAGAGGCTGTTGAACTGAATGTGCTTGCAAGGGGTAAAGTCCAGTAATCAACACTGCACGACCAAGTTGTTGAGAATTTCTGATCTAACACCAAATCCACACACAATAATTAAACATAAGTGCACAAAACTACACATCAGAGCAGCCCATGAACATGACACATTAAAAACTTGTATGTCTTGTTACATACATTACTGACAGAAGATAAAGTTAGCCATATTCACCAGGCAGTGCCACACAAACATTTATAACAACCTATGATCAAGATTTTAATCAGAATCTAAATGCCATCAACATAAAATTCCCACCATGACGCGTGGTAGTGGCAGCATCATGCTCTGAGGTTACCTCTCTGCAGCAGGCTGAAATGAATGTAGTAAAACCTACTTGGGGTTGTTTGCAAGACAATATACCCAAGCATGTGGTCAAAGCTAGACAGGAATAGCTTAAAAACAACAATAGTAATATTCTGGAGTGAAAAACCACATCTGAATCTAGTTGAGAATTTGTGGCTGGACTTGAAAAAGGCAGTTCACTCATGATCTCCATACAACCTGACAGAGCCATGTCCAGTGAAGCATAACCTACCAAGACCTATCCATACAGACTCAAGGTTGTAACTTTACCAAACTTATAGGGCTTGAATACTCTACTAAGATTTTCACTTTTACATTAAAGGGTCTTTGTCTGTTGATCATTGTCAAAAAGCCACATTAAATCTACTTTGATTCACTATTGTACACATGAAAACTCCCACGGGGGTAAATGCTTCTTATAAGCAGGAAAATGAAATGAAAAAAATAAAAAACACTATAGAGCTGTCAAATGAGGGTATATAAAGATAACACATAAAATTAAGTTGTTGACACAGTGCATAACAATATATCACCACACTGAAAAAATTTCAAATATTAAAATCTTCATAAAATAATTAAAAACCTATTCCTTTAGCAAACATATTTATAAAACAGGAACTTGTGATTTCTTCCCTATTTCAGTTATTTGGTTTTTAAGTTCAATGGAAATCATGAAAAACAGGCATAAATACAGTTGAAGCACACACACTGTCACCTTCTTATGTTGCTTCCAATCAACTTCATGTGCATCATTAGCACAAGTTGTTACACATGTTCATCTCAGTTTGAACAGACTGGTGTGCTTTTGCTTCACATTTCTGCCTTTTTATGCTCAAACACAATTTCCCAACTGAAACAAGGGAAATGTCCTCCTCCATACTCGTCCTTGATTACAGCTACTTTTTACCATAGCTCTGTTCCAGCCACTGCCGCACATCCTTCAGATTGTAAAAAAAAGGCCCCTTACCACCCACATAGGCAATCTTTCTTTGTTGTACTATACACACCCTTTCATTGGACACACCGTAAGCCACATTAGCATTGTTGTCCATACAGTCAGCCACCAGCTGACACTGCGGCGGCAGTGAGAAGTGCTCAATGAGTTTGCGTGCTGCTCCCAACCGCTCCTCCAGGTTCTGATGTTTCCGTACATTGAAAGAGTAAGAGCCCATAGGAGGGGCCACCCAGCCATCAGATGGGTGAGCCTCATCAATGTACACTAACAGGAAATCAGCCACGTCACTGAAGTCCTCTACCAACTGCCGGAAAGCTGGCAGGTGACTGATGAAGGGGGGTCAGGTGGCTGAGCCAAAGTTAACCACCAGAGGGCGGTCTGATGACTCAAAATCCAGAAGGCGGCACTCCACCCCATTCCGGATCCTGGCTCCAGTCGGCACATTGGTCATATTACTGATATTGCTGCTACACCGAGGGCCATCAGGCACTTTCACCACTTTAGAGTTGGGTGCATCACAGCCAAGTTTCACCTAAGGAGGTAAAAATAGTGATTAATGTGCGAACATCAAGGAGGTGCAAAGTGGGCTTTGCCTTTATCTCTTAACTCGCTGTTTTGGATTTTACAAAACTACATATTGTGTCTGTTTTTATGGGTCTAGTTGGTTATAACATAGCTGTGTCATTGTAAAGCCTTTGTGACTGTGACAAACGATTGGTCTCCTGACTGTAATTCTCTGTTGTTGCACTTTTCTGTTCAGCTCGTTATTTTCCTGCCTACTTACATACGCGCTTTTTCACAATAGAATACTCAACTACATTAATAATATACTAATCATAAGAAGACACATTACTCCACTTTACAGTTACAAATATATATTTGGCAGTTCCATCCAAATAAACTCAAATATTAACTCTCATACAGCAGATTAAGCTCATTTAAAAGGAAAAAACACTTGGTAATGAACTGCTGCAACAAATACATAGCACAACAAAAGAAGCTGTTTTATGCTCTTTATCTAGTGCAGCTACAAAGTTAGCAATGAGGCTAACCATCTTCAAATCATGCAACACATCCAAGCTGGAATATCTCTATCTTTCTTTCCTCCCTAACTGGTGACAACTGGTGTTGGAATGCAATATTAAGCTGGAACATAAATGAGGTCCCCAAACTTAATAAAGTAATCACACAGGATCACAAAGGTAGTTCCAACCGTAACAGGTACAATAAAATTGACATAGGTGGGAAGAATGTCAGTCAAGCACAGCCTGATCACACCTCACTGAACAGAGCTCTGATATATGTACCACTTTGGAGGTGTAAATGTCCTGTTTCATTAAAAAATACAAATAAATAAATAAACAATATTTACCACAGCTTAAAACTGATTCAACTTTAACATAAATTTGGAACATTAATATAGTTCTATAACATCTGTCATATAACTGGCATTGTTCCAAATCAATACAAATACATTATAATTGTTGAATTTATTTCAACTTAGGACTTAAACCTGCCAGCAGTTATGATACAGTATCTTACACTGTATCTTTTGCTTCAAACTGCTCACGTTAGAGTAATATTGTAGTTAGTTACTAAGTGCAACGGGAATTAACGGCCGACCCCCTCCTCTCTCAGCTTACCTCTCCCACTAGCTAAAAACAGTTAAAGCGAAAAAAACAATGTGATAACAAAGTCAGATCAGACACTGTGTTGTGGCCCTAATACTGCATAATAGGTTAGACAGCTGGGACTTAATTATGTAAAGTTTAAGCTCCATTAAATGTACACGGGTTCATTGGCAGCAATTTTACCTGCTTCCAGGCGTCCAGAAGAAAGCTATTCCAGACGGAGCGGAGCCCCGCTGAGGTCAACATACGGCGCCACTCTCCGGAACCGGCAGATCTGGAGCTGCTGAGCAGCGACACAACTCGCTTCACGAGCACCACGGAGTCGTACAGGGCCAGGAACAGACAGTTTGAAAAAAAACCAGGTAGTATCTGAAGTGTCACCAGCAGATCCTCACTCGCCATCCCCATTTTCCCTTTCTGCTTTTATGGCGGCAGGCAAATTATTTCACAGTAGCCTTCATTACGCAAGACTCAGCTTCTCCTCATAGTTTTTGCTCTGCTTTGAGCATATATGAGGGAGGTGTACCAGGTATCTCTTGTCTGTTATGTTACCCTTCAAGTGTTCAGCGCTGGGAGGTGCTTGAGCTCAATCACTCTTCTTAAAAGGACGAACATTGTACTTCATATTAAACCTCCTGGCTTATCTTTGTAGCAAGATTCTGACGTCAGAAGTACAGCATACCCACTGTCCCCTCCTTCCTCTTCCCTCTCCTCTCTCAGCTTTGTACACAGCCTGAACGAAGCGCCAGCTCAGCTTTTCCCTCTCCTTTTTTCTCCGTTCAGTTTGTATCACCAGGCAGAGAAAGAAAAATACAAGCACACAGTAATAAAGTGCAGATTAATAGGTTTAGATATGTAATGATATTCACCTAGGTAACATTTGTTTTATGATTTTTGTACTGGATTGCATATTTTACAGGTCTCCGCCTCATGTTTTTAAGTTCTGATTATAGTGTTGAACTATATTTGAAACAATTTTATTTACCTTGATCACAAGTGTTAATTCCTGATGTAACTACTGCCTTAATCATCATTCATCATCCAAAAATCTAAATTCATCATTTATAATGAATAAATCTCTGCAGTGGCAAAATATTCCCTAAGTCACTTGTCTGTAAAGCATCATGCTAACTTCTGCGTTTCTACCTTTTCTCTCACTTCTTCTTCTGCCATGGAAGTGGATGGCATCCCCTAGAACTGTAAAAAGTTTAGAAATACCCACTAGTAGGTAGGGCTGGGTTTTGCCACTGATTTCCTGAATCAATTCAATTCCAATTCACAAGGTCCTGATTCAATTCGATTCCCTATTCAATTCAGATAGATTCAATTCGTTATTTATATCGATTTCAATTCACTTAGAGAAATTTCAGTTACAACATACATTTTTCTTGGATATGAATAAGATTCTCAGAGAATTAATGCTGTAAAATGTCCCTCTAACCTGGTTCATTATTAAACATATTCATGCTTACATTACGACACATGTCAAGAAATAATACATGTAGTGTGTAGCGTTAACGCCATATTTTAGAATTTACTCTCGTTGAAATGGGGCACCAGTCCTCTGGGAGGACAACAATGAATTACTTCAATGCTAAATTTATCAATCTCATATCGGAAGCCATGACTTCTCGATTCAATGGATCTCCAGTCTCTACGTCAAAAGAATACAACAGGACAACAACTAGGTGTAAATAAAGGAGTTTATTAACTAAATACTGTGTAATAATCATAAAGATGAAAATAATAAGGAAATGAGCAGTGTGATGAGTTGGCAATGGTGGGAGAGAATATGTTATGGCTATACACTATGGCTATACAGCTAATGATACTACATCTACGAATTAGGTTTGATGATTAAATATTGCTATATTTCGACATCAACCCAGTCATGAGCAGAGTGTTAAGACCGGCCTACTGTGAGTTGCACTGTAGCTGAAGACCCTTGGCTGGAACCCAGGTGGCTTAGGTTGCCGTGGTAACCCCGGAGATGCGGGATCTAGGTGGATTCTCCTGGAGGCCGTGTCTTGTTATCATGATGATGGATTCTGCCGGTGTCTCAGCGGTTCAGCTCTGGTGGAGTTTGCCAGGAGACTTTCTGTCTCGGGCACTCTTGATTTCTGCTCACCTTCTCTGCAGGAGGTCGTGCAGATGTGTCTCTGCCGACGTCTCTTGTCGGTTGATGCGAAATAAACTCTAATGCTCTTCACTTTGGCTGGATAACTTTAGAGGAGACTGGCGTTGACCAGATGACTCTAAAGTTGTCAAAATCTTCAAAAGGGAAAACTTGATGATTAAAAGTTACAAAGTTACTGAGGCTCTTCTGTTGTTTTGGTTCAGTTGGTCTTGACTTGGCTTATAAAAATAAAAGATCGCGCATGTAGACAAAAATCATGTTACTTGGAGCTTGTGGCAAAGAAAAATAAAAGACGCGAAAAGTGCAAAAATGACTAAGAGCCATGAGTTTGTGGCTAGCAGCTTAGAGCTAAGAGTTTACATGGCTACAGAGCCAGGCTTTGAGCCGGGACTCTGAGCTTTGAGCAAAGATCTCAGCTTCTAGTTTCTGCATCGTTTTCTAGCTTCAGCTTTTCAGCCTCTAGCTTTTAGCTTCGTTTCTCGCATCTTCTTCCTTCTTAGCATCTCGCAGAGTTTCTAACTTTGTCTTGTTTCTAACATTTCTGACCTCTTCTCACCTTTTTCTGTCTTCTCTGACCATGTGTGAATTGTTCACTACTGTTTTATCTCCTGGGGGCTGGCGCATGTTTCAGGGGCGTCACCCGTCTTCTCCTGTTTTTCCACTTGGAGAAGAGCGTAATTTTCTACTGAACTTTGGAATAATTTAATTATATAGTTTACTTATAACTCACACATCCGTCTTCCACCATGACCACAAAACATTAAATGAAATAACATATAAAACTACTTGCACTAATAATGGCAGAGAGGAGTAATAGGAGTGTTGATTTCATATTACATCCTTCAAACCTGGAATTAATCATGATACAAGTGGTTAACTGATCAAACAACAATATAAACATTTCTCAGAGCTAATAGTCTATACATGTGGATTACACAGCAGTTCTTTGACTGTAATAATAATAATATGGACATTCTGGATGTCATGTAGTGTGTGTTACCTCGTGCGAAGGATGCTGACAGTATGGTCACATGAAGGACCCTCTAACCCTAACCCTGGGATAGAAGTTTGGGATTAAACTATTGCATAGGAACATCTCATGAGTTACAGAACAGCTAGATATTTAATTATACATTCTTCCTCAGATCTGTGTCTGTGAAGAGAGTTCTGCTGGTCACTACCCAGGATTGGAATGTGGGTCGTAGTTTATGACTCTTATCTAGAGAGAGAGAGACAGAGGAAGGGAGGTTGGTGTGTGTGTTCATGCATGGCAGAGAGGCCAGGATTCACACCTTAATATTAATCAGTCATTTTGGTGTTACTTTTCTATATAAGAAACAATCAAATATTAGACAGAGTCTTATTGTTACAAACTGGAGATTTTGCCTATATTCTCCAGTTGTCTGGTGTCCATTGGTTGATCCTCTGGAGCTGACCCTTTGACCTTTGGTCTGGTTCTGTGTCTCTCTGGCATGCTAAACGCATGGTCTGTTTGTGGGAGAAGGTTCCTTCGTCTCTGTTTCCTATCAGTTTGATAGTTTGATGGTGGGAAGAGTCACAAAGTTTCAATTGTGGGTCCGTAACTCTGCATGTCCTTATAATGAACTTCCTTAATGGCTTGTGACTGATGCCAGGCCACGTATGTACGCTACAAGTGATTGTTGTTAATGTACCCCGGGCTGCAGCTTCTTTCACACATCTAACTGTGCTTTTGTCCAGCTCTTCACTGTCTACATAGTTTTAAAATCTGAAATGCAGCCACACATCTGCCTTTAGACTTGCTGCTGACTTCATTGGGACATGTCTGCTATGTCTTTGTCTGTCACGTGCAGAGGTGTAGTGCTGTTTGTTTAGACACCTATAGTGCAAGCGCAAGGTTTAACTGGGGCTCGTTTCAAAGGTTATGTAATCGCTGTTCCTACAGTGGCCATTTACATGCATTTACTTGTGTCGAGCCAATGAAGCCACATTGGAAACATCCATTCAGAGGAGAAGTTGCAGTACAGGCAGAGGTCAGGAGAAGCTAACAGGCTAGGCTGTAAAAATGTGGCTAAGATAGCTTTCATTTCCAACAGCACAAGTTATCCAAGTGTAACAGACTGACATTGTCATGAAGAAAAGTGAATGATGAATGAAAGGATGTTTTCTGTGTCTTCATCTTTGATTCTTAACGATTTAATTCACTTTGCAGCTCAGAGGCTACTGGCAGCTACCAATCAATACACCTCAAATGTCAATATAACTGACCTTTTCATTTGTTTTTATTAGATCTCTTGCATGACACACACTTTAGTGATCGGATCTACAAATGTATATATATATCAATCTAATTCTGCGAACTGTGGATATTTTGTTTCATCACTAATGAATAGTGGTGGAGGGTCATTCCGGCAGCTATACCTATGCTCACCTGACTAGATCTCGGGTTTTATGAATCGATATTTGATTATTCAAATGTAGAACAAATTTTAACCAGAGAAACAATTTTTTCAACCCAGACCTACTGGGGATACTCTCATGTTGCTTTTCACCAAGTTTAATGTTTGTGCCTCAAGCACTCTAGCACCATCAATAGATCAAATTTGGAGGTGTATTCATGCATGTAACTTTTGACCTGTATCTCTGATGTTCAAAAATGAGATACCATATGACCTAAAATTGGCACAGATGTCAAGAACAAGCCTCACAAGAGTTTTCCATGGCTTTTTGATTTTCTAAAGCGTTTTTTTATCACAGCTATCACAAATTGCAGCAAAACCACCAAACAGTAAGAAAAGTCATATCTCAGGAAACGCTTTATGAAAACTAAACTTTGTACATGAGATGTGGTCAGACACATTGTTATTTGGAGGCAGAGGAAAGTGATTGACCTACAAATACCTGGTCTGAAGTCAATGTTAAGGTCAGTATTTCATTGTTATTTTAAGGTTGCATTATTAAGATACAGTAGTAATATAAACCTACATAGGTGAGTGTGCAATGTGCTATGACAACCTGGATGTCACTATTGTGTAGCATGAACACCACAATTTTTTAATTAATTTGTTCTCGTTGATAAGGTGGCACCAGCCCTGAGGGAGGACAACATTGAATTATTTCATTCATTAATGTGATCAATCTCATATCAGAAGCCATGACTTGATTCAATGGATCTCCAGTCTGTACGTCAGAAGAACACAACAGGACAACAACTGAGTGAAAATAAAGAAGTTTATTAACTAAACTACTATCTACAGAGTAAATGCAACTTGTAATAATCATAAAGATTAAAATAATAATAAAATGAGCGGTGTGATGAGTTGGCAATGGTGAGGGAGAATATGTCACAGCTATTTACAATATGGCTATACAACTAATGATCCCTCCACCTACAAATGAGATTTGATTTTTAAATGTTGTATTTTGACATCAACCCGATCACAAGCAGAATGTTAAGACCAGCCTACTGAGAGTTGCGCTGTAGCTGGACACCCTTGGCTGTAACCCAGGTGGCTGGGGTTGCCATGGTAACCCTAAAGACGTGGGATCTAGGCGGATTCTCCTGGAGGCCGCGTTCCATTATCACGGTAATGGATTCTGCCAGTGTCTCAGCGGTTCAGCTCTGGTGAAGTTCTCCAGGAGACTTTCTGTCTCAGGCATTGTTGATTTCTGGTAGGCTTCTCTGCAGGCGGCTGTGGGCAGATGTGTCTGCTGGCGTCTCAAAAATCTTCAAAAAAGAAAATGTGTTGATAATTAAACATTACAAAATTACTCTGAGGCTCTTCTGCTGTTTCAGCCCCGTTGGTTTTGACTTGGCTTATAAAGATAAGAACATAGCATGTGTAGACAAAAAGAATGTTATTTGGAACACATGACATGGAAAGAACAAAGGACGCAGACAAACAAAGTGCAAAAGGGCAAAGAGCAATGGCTAGCGGCTGGTAAGAACCAATGTGTCATGGTTTGCCATGGCAGACACTTTTTGTTAGAGTTTGTTTGGACTTTTGTCACTTCCTGTTTTATTTTGTAGTTGGTTTCCTTGTGTGTCTCAATGTTTTCACTTCCTGTCTCGGTCCTGTTTTCTGTGTGGTGATTGTCTGCTCCGACCTAATGTGTTTCACCTGTGTTCAATCACCCTTGCCTCCCTTGTCTGTCTATATAGTCTTTTTGCTTCGGTTTGTCTGTTCATGTCTGGTTTGTCCTCGGTCTGTTCATGTTGCCTGTTCATGTCGGCTGTGGTATCGCCTGTGCCTCTGGTTGTTCTTTGTGTGCCCTCGTGCTTCGGTTTCTTGTTCTGTTGGTTCACCAGTTTTTGTAAGTTCTTCTGTTAATAAACATTTTTTGCACCTCATTCCCCTGTGTTGGCTGCATTTGGGTCCAGCCTTACCTGCACCATGACACAATGACTAAGAACCAGTGGCTAAAAGATAGGAGCTAAGAGTGTTGTGTGAAATAATCACAACTGTTTTATCCCCTGGGGGATTTCAGGGGTGTTTCCCATCTTCTCCTTTGTTTCAACTTTAGAGAAGACAGTAATTTTCCATGGAACCTTTTATTCTAGAGTTTACCTATAAAACTCACAAATCTGCGTTCCACCATGACCATAAAAGATTAAATGACACAACATATAAACCTAACAGTACTAAAATGACAGCCAGGAATAGTACAAATGTGGATATGAAATTTCATCCTTCAAAACCTGAAATTAATCATAAGGGTTAAGTTAACTGATGGTTACCTGATCAATCGATATAATAAACAATCCCTAAAGCTAAAAGTAAATAAATATGTCTTACATGGCAGTCCTTTGACCATAATAGTAATAAGACATTCTGGATGTTGTTGTGTCTATGCTCTGCCTCACAAGCAGGGCACTCTGATAACTCTGATTGATAATTAACTTAATAATTACAACCAAAATGACCAAATCAACAGTAAATAAAAGTTGAAGGATTGGAGTTTTACTGAGTAGAGGCTGGCAATACTCACACCGGTTAGAGGGAAAGGGTTTTGCTTTTTCACTCCATGAAGAGCCGAGAGGGAAGAGGGGCTGCTGGTTCTGAGCAAGCCTGGGCCTTTCCCCCTTTCCCTCTGTGTTTGTGTTTGTGTGTGTGTGTGTGTGTGTGTGTGTGTGTGTGTGTGTGTGTGTGTGTGTGTGTGTGTGTGTGTGTATTTATGCATGCACAGAGAGGTTAGGAATCACACCTTATTGTTAATCAGTCTTTTTGATTGTACTTTCTCTATATAAGAAACAATCAAATACTAATAGAGAGAGTCTTATCGTTAAAAACTTGAGATTTTGTCTATGCTCTCCAATTTCCTGGTGTCCAGTTGTTGATCCTCTAGAGCCCTTTAACCCATGGTCTGGTTGTGCATCCCTGTACCATGCTAACAGCTCATCTGTTTGTGAGAGAAGGGTCCTTTGTCTCTGTTTCCTGTCAATTTGATAGTTTGATGGTGGGAATCCATGGATCCATAACTCTGCATGTCCTTACAATGAACCTCTTTAATGGCTTGTGAGTGATGCCAGGCCAGGTATGTCCACTAGAACAGTATACACACCCCAGAAAATTGTTTACGTCAGGGCACTCACCTGTTGGACATAAATGAGGCTCTGCAGAGAGGCGTTCTTTCTTACTACCTGGTGAATCCATCGCAGTGTTTGCCATTCATCACCAAATTTGTCCCACCACAATATGGCAGGTGAACCAATAACTCTTTCACATTTTTCATCATATAACATAAAAGTTGTCTAATTTTATAATTTGTGCTGTGACTTCTCTGTAGAGGTGTGTGCAGACGTCACAACCCAGCTTACAATTGGGGAAGAGGGAAGCAACATAACCTGTTGGCATTGGTTACATTTATTAGGTAGTAAGGAGGGTAACAACCATGTTCCTAGTGTCTCTAACAAGATGTAATCTAAGTGTGATGCAATCAGTTCAGGGTAAACTACAACTTAGCCCAGTTCCCTTCAATATAACTGATAACCTATAACCTCAATTCACAAAAAGAAACTTTTCACAACTACCCCCCACCCCAACACTTCACAGCAAATGCATACCTGCCAAAACCGTTTTCTTGTTTTTTCAATTGTTTAAAATATTTTATACAGCAGCAAACAACTGTTTTCTATGTAAAGATATAGTGGAGTAATATCCTCCTGAGCAGAGAATGTAGCCACACCCCCTCATGTGTTGTAATCTGAGTTTCTCTGGTCTTTGATTTGGTAGCCGGTCTGGTATGTTAATGAATGTGAGTCCCTCCTGTTAAACTGATGCATGCCTCACCACATGCCTCACCAACAGGTGAGGCATGTGTGTTTAACAGGAGGCTGAATGAATGAAAGCCAGAGGTCTGGCTGAGGACATATTTGTTGTCTGATACGCTGCTGATCTAATGCAACACTTCGTTCACACGAAGAAATTCTCTGGTTTGCATGTTCAGGAATTCTTCAGGATGGCAGTACGTTTTTTAAATTTATATGGGATAAGGGGTCAACCCTTCAATGAGACTGCTGCCAAACACCCAAACACACAGTGAGGGAAATTATCACTTTCTTGATAAGTAGAGCTGCTCCCTGTATTTTTAAACAGTAATTGATGTTGCTGCTGCATGAGATAGAAAGCATCATTAGCCCAAGTCAGCTTAATTCTCAAATCCAAAGAATTCAAAATATATATATAATATGTCGGCATGGAGTGGGCCTCTTTAGAATTAGACTTACTCAGGCTCTCTGACCTACACAATTTTGATAGTATAAACCCTGTTCCTTTCCTGTACATGACAGGTAAGCTGTTAAATCGGGGGAGAGCAAAATGTACAGTATTTGTTTTGGAAAATATCACACAAAATGTTGAGGATGGACGTCTCTGTTGGAAGGTTTTTGGAGGTCTAAAATGAACCTTTATGATAGTCTCCCCAAAGGTAAAGTTTACCAGTGTGTCTTGATCAGCTTTAATCTTGATGTGAATGATTTCAATATGTATCTTGACATTTACCTATTTACCACGGGTATTACTAGGCTGGGATTAAAATGCTAAGTGACGATGTCGTCGTCTATCCTTTTATATCAACAATTCTCAAGAGTTGTTTGTGTCTGTTTTTCTTTTCAGGTTCCTTTCCCACAGTTTGTTGTTGCTCAGCTGCTTGTTGTACGATGGTTACTCTGAGATCAGTCCATTTGCACTATAGTTGAACACATACCCAGAGATGCCTCTTGCTTCACAAGTCCATTAACTGAACAACTGCAGTGTCAAATGAAAGCATCAAGATCTGGCACAAATACAACACTCCCTGTGGTGCTGATTCTTGATAGCTCATCGCGGGTGTCTTGGAGATCGCCCACAGATCAGCGCCATAGACTGTATATAAAAATGGAGGGGCGACTCCACTGGTTGCAAAAAGTAAGTCCGATTGTATTGAAGTCTATGAGAAAATTTGTTGTTGATGATATTCATTTTTCAAATTATGGTCCCATTTAAAAGAAAATAGACGATAAAGCAGAGTGGTTTTAGGGCATGGCTATCGCGTGATTGGCATACAGGGTGACCTGCCTATTAATCCGGATAGAGGCCTAGAGTGATGTGTCGGACATTTGACTTTTCATTGTGTTTTCAGTTCATCAAAGTTAGCTCTAACATGTTTTTTGCCTGAAAATTTCTTGTTCAGTTGTTCTAAAAGACACTCAGAAGAGTCGGCAGTTCAGTTTTCTCCAGTAAGTTCATTTTGTTTTAAGCATATTTTTTGCTAGCCAAAATTAGCATCCCTGTTAATAGCACAGTTCAGGTGAATTACATAATAACTAACCCTACATATAGAAGATTGTTCATTCAATACTCAAAACAGTCCTCAACTGAAGAAGACATTCATGCACCTATCCTGACAGCTCATATAGCTGATGAAATGACAGACTAACTGCCGATGAGTTTGTTTATTATTCTGTCTTCAGTATTCAGAGGTTCAGTTTCTTACCTGCAACTTCATTTCTGCTGTTGTTGACAGGTGATGGTAGCAACACTTTTAAGAACAGAATGTGATGGAAATTCAAGCACTGTCACCACCTCCACAGATGAAAGTATTTACCAATTTAACATCAGCACGTTTTTTGATCCTTCACTGTCAGTGTTGTTGGACAACAACATTTAAACATTTCCATTATTTATTGTGTTGATAGAAATAGCCACACAATGTGGATTTCCTGCAATAATTTTCATTTTACAAAAACAGTTTTGAGGCATTTAAGATGTGCAAAAACTCATGAAACTTGGCAGACATGTTTGGACTTATGAACAGTTTTTTTTTATTAACAGAATTGGGCATAGGTGAGGGAGGCAGATCAACTTCAGATTGTGCCTGTGGAGTTGTTCATGGGATTAGCAAAACGGCTCAAGGGTGCCTCCTAGAAAATTTCAATGAAGTAGCCACCACAGCACATTTGACCTAGATGTATGAAAATTGGTAGGCATGTCTACCTTGTTGAGATCTACAAAAAAGCCTCTTGGACCCATAAGCTTAACCCAACTGGAAATCAGCCATTTTGAATTTAGTGCGCAAGTTTGCTGCACAATTTGTTGTTATTTTCAGGCTTCGTACTTTAATGAACTTCTCCTAGAGTTTTAATCAGATTGACTCCAAATTGGGTTCACACAATCGTAAGGCCTTTGTGATGTTAAATTGATATTAAATTGTGAAGCTTTTTCAGGGTCGTTGAACTGTGTGTCCATGGTGGCATGGCGAATTTCGATAGTTAGCCAACAGAGGAATAGTATCCCCCACACTACAATTCTCCTAGATGTATGAAAATTGGTAGGCATGTGTAGCCCATGGGTATCTACAAAAAAGCCTTTCGGATCCATAAGCTAAATTCAACGGGACATCTTCCATTTTGAATTTAGTGCGCACTTTTGGATCATTTTGTCGCCATTTTCAGCTGTCTTACTTTAACAAACTCCTCCTAGAGTTTTAATCAGATCAACTACACGTTTGGTTAAATTGCAAAGCTTTTTAATGGTCATTGAACGGCGTGTCTGTGGGAGCGTGGTGAATTTCGTGGTTTCGCCATGACAGAGGAATGTCATGTTTCATCGAAGTCCCTACAGTAGGATTAACCTAGATGTATGAAAACTGCGTGAAAACTTAGACTTAAACAAGTTCCTCCAAAAGTTTTAATCAGATTGACCCCAAATGTGGTCAGTACAACCGTAACACCTTTGTGATGCAAAATTGTGAAGCTTCGGTCGTTGAACGGGTGGTGGTCCAGCAAATTCACAACAGGAAGTCATTTTAACTTCAATATACTGTATATTGGCCAATCTTCTCCAATCTTGGTCAGAAAATGCATAACCACCTTAGTATGACTCACTGAAAAAATGAGTTGAATGGCGTGGCTGTGCCAGTGCGGGGAGTTTTGATGCTTCGCCATTATACAGGAAGTTATTAGAACTATAGTATACCTTGCCCAATCGGCCCCAAACTTCACATGTTTGATGACAGTCCCAAACTGAAGACATCTGCATGGCAATATGAAGTCACAGTCATAGTGCCACCTACTGGATACAGGAAATAACGCTGGAGAGACAATCATCATTTGATGTACATGAGATTTGCATGGTCTCGTCTGCACTTGATGTACAGCAAGATAATGCATGTTTAGTGCATCTTGCATGCAATACGCCATCTCTTCTGCCATACAGTCAATGTAGGAAATCTTACTTGTGAGCACAGTGTCATGGGGTCGTGAAAATGCAGGATGGCTGTGACCGGCCTCCTGCCAGCAACCCCAGCATCCACAACAGTGCAAGGGCCCATTCAACACTGCTTGCAGCTTTAATTATTATTTTATTCCTACACATTTCCAAATGGGGTACAAATGACTGGCCTTTCTTTACAAGAGCCATGGGCAACATGCAGGATTTGTTTACAGAGCGAGATTATGCAATGTTAGGTGAGGTTATCCTTGAACACAGACATGTGTTGATTCAACTCTAATCTAAATTTTGAGTTTGTAATAACATTTACCTTTGAACTAAAATTAGTTTAGTTATATGCAGAATATAGTTTAATCAGGATATCTTAAATCTAGAATATAGTTTAACCAATCCCAACATGTGGTGATTGCAGGGCCATTTTATTGGATAGAAATCACTATATTGCATATCTGTTGTTTTGTCCACTGTCCAACAGGACACTATGTGGGACGAGGGGGTGTGTATATAGGGGACTTTACTTGGAAGAGAAGGAATCAATAATGTGACACAGTGTGCTGGACCACCCCCATCACCCTAACCCTCGGCTGGGCAAATATGTAACAATGAGTAAGTCTGTGCAGATGGCATAACCTTATATAATGTTACGAAAGAGCTGGCTTGGTTTTAAAGAGTTCATCCGTGTAATGTCTGCAATGTGGCTGCCGAGCTTTCACAGCTTTGTTACATAAAGTAGTGTCACTTGACCAGGGGTACCTCCAGCACACACAGTTAAGTGAAAGTATTTACAATATATTAAAACTAAACTATATAACTTTTAATATAGAAAAAGTACTGTCTTTCTCATACAATAAAAATGTTAGATTCAAAGCAAAAAGAAGGGGTATTAGGTCAAAATGGTGGAGAACAAACCTTGGTCCAAGATTAAGATGATGGGAAAAAGCAAGGCAACAGCTAGGTGTCTAAAAAGACACAGAGATAGTGTCTGCTTTACATGATACAACATTGGCATATGCTGGTTTTGGTTAGTAAACTGGAGAGGCAGTTTTGTATGGGGATTACATTCCTCCTTTCTTCTGTTTTTACTGTTTGTGGACATGATTCAATACTGTCACAAAGCAAACTAACAGTAGATTAACACTACGCACTAAATTACTGAAACTACCTCTTCGTTTAGCATAACCTGTGATGTGGCCATTTTACCATACTCCAAAATCTTAGGCCACTTAGTCTGCAGAGCTGTTCTAGTTTTTGACTTGTGTTCCACAGAATTAATCCAACCTTGTAGTGAAAACCCAATGTACTCACACTCAGGCAAAGTTGAAGACAAGTTGAATGATGGTTTATTTTTATATTACAGCATTAGATTAGATTACAGGTGATCCAATCATACATCTGAGCAAGGTCCAATACCGTCTTGGTGTCCTGTATTAGTTAAATCAGTCACATTTACCTCAATCAAAAAACTTCTGATGATCCAAAACTCTGCTGAATCTAAATAATATGTCTTAACAGCATAACTGCCACATGTACCATTTATTTATAAGCCCTTTGGTTTTTACTTTTTTTCCCCCTTTTTACATACTACCATCCATGATGCCATGACGCCAATGTGGATCATAACTTTACACATATGATTGGCTTTAAAACAAGCCAGATTTGGCAGATTAACTACCACTTTATTTTGAGGCAGTGGTTAAAGTGGGTCAGAACAATCCGGAATGGCACTCTGCCACCTTTGATTCATAAGTGAATAAATCTGAGTGTCTAGACAGCAAGACAGATGGGTGCACACACACACACACACACCAGACCGGAGATCATCACACAAGGTGATGATCCTTTTAAATTTGTTGCAGAGAACCAGTAGAGACAAGTAGAGAACCACTGATTCAGAAACACATAAAAAGCAACAATATAAATTCATGAGGTTATAAAGATCAGCACTATGTGTGATTATCACTTGTTGACTGGTGCAGAGAAATTTTCAGTTCATTTAAAAAATGTGGCAGGACAAGACTGTGACAGAGGCCATCAGTAGAGTAGGTAGTCTTTCAACATGGCCCTGGACACATTTGTGTTCACGCTCCGAAAAGAATGTGCCACATGTGGCCCAGACCACCTCTGAATGTGACCTCAGTGATCAAGCCTCAGATGTATCCTCAACATGTCTTTGGTGCATTCACACCTGAATTTAGAGCTGACCGCTTGTGATCGGACCACCTGAGACACATGTTAATGCCAGGTCTGCGCAAGGCCAGAGTCGAACAGGTCATTGGGCAGTTCCCTCACCTGCTAAATTGTACTTTTACCCCTGTTTGGAGGTAAATGTTGAGTTTACAGATGAAGATGTTCAACATCTGGCCAAACTTGAAAAGGGCCTCAGCCGATCAGAGGGGACACATGAACAAACTCCAAATAATGGACCAACTCTGGTATGAACAAATTAATTTGTTTATTTTTTAGTGCTTTGAATGGATTCTTAAGCTCCTAGACTTTTTACTTTGCCTGTAATAGTTTACTTTGCATCAGTTGTTCAAAACAGTAGTTTGCTCTGTAATTCATGTAGCAGTTCGATAACCTTACAGGATAAAAACTACAATAGAACATACAATATTCCTATCACTACCAACTCTTTCTTTCCTAAAAGAATAATAAAACTCCATCACAGCAATTTTCACTCCCCACACTTTATGTTTTCTTAAATTATTTTTTAACATTACTGCTTGTATAAGACTAGATTGCTTTGGAAGCTCAGACATAATCTAACTTATCTCAAATGGCAACTCCATATGGCTAGTTAACATGCTCTAACACAGGGTTTTTTTAAAGTTTGGGAAAGTGAGTCTCCCCTCAGGGAACATAAAAACAGTTGACAAAGTTAGGTGATGAATGGGAAACTGTGGATTTACCGGGTAGTTAGAAAGAACGCTTCTCTGCAGAGCCTCACGTGTCATGCATGTTTCTTAACATTGTACAACACACATCTTCTCTCCCCCTGCTGTGGGGGCAGCATGAACTCAACGGATCTATCTTCTCTTCATGCTGGAACACGGTAGCACTACTGATACCAGGAACAGCTCTTCTCTGCAGCATAAGCAGAGACCTGCTTGCAACCCACTGCTGACTATTGACCCCTTTTCTGAACTGCAGCCTGCTTAAGTTTAATTTAGCTTCAGCAGCTATGACACAAAGTCTGCCAGCTGATAATTTTTTACAAGCGGACTCATACAAATACAAGAACAGGTCTTATACTGTGTACAGCTTTCTCTTTCTATGTACTGTAATGTAAACTTCTGTACCATACATGGCAAAACACCAGCAAACTGCATCAAAATACAATTATCCAGCCAATTATGTGGCAACAGTGCAATGGAAAAAAATATTGCAGATACGGTAAGAACTGAGTGGCCAGACTGGTTCAAGCTTGCAGAGAAGCAACAGTAACTCAGATGACCACTCTTTAGTGAGCAGAAAAAAACATTTAAGAATGCACATGTCCCACTCCTGTCACCAAGAACAGAAACATGAGGTTGCAGTGGACACAGGCTCATCAACACTGTATAGTTGAAGACTGGAAAACGGCGTCTGGTCTGATGTATCTGGATTTGTGCTGAGGCAGCAGATGGTAGGGTTAGAATCTGGCATCAACAACATGAATCCTTGGACCCAACCTGCCTTGTGTCAACAGTCCAGGCTGACGGTGGAGGTGTAACGGTGTGGGGGATGTTTTCTCGGCACACGTTGGCCCCTTAATACCAATCAATCATGTTTTGTATGCCACAGTCTGAGTTATATGGCTGACCATTTTCATTCCTTTTACTCATCTTCTAATGGACAAATGGACATGTCATAATCAAAAGTCAAGTCAACATAGAGCAGAGTCTGAAAGAAATGTTTTCAACATCAACACCTAGTATTAGTGTGGTGTTTGTAATAAAATGATCAGTGAGTGTATATTACTTCTGGCACCTCATTTCAGTGCAGTAACATAACAGCAAACATAAACTAAAGAGGTACATATTTCAACAGCAACTGTTAAGTTATGGTATTTTACTCTGACAGTACAACCACCCTGAATACAACAGTTGTTAATCACATTGTCATGTAAAGAACCACCTTTCCCAACAGCTTTACTCAACTTACTCAAATACAAACAGTAAGCATCATTCACCTTTACCAAACACACTAGTAAATATAAACCATTAATATGAGTGACTTAAAGCTGAAAAGGGGAGTGTTAATGAATTGCGACCTTCACTTTCCTCACATAATGTCTATAATGACATGAGGAAGGGAGCAAGGTGTTTCAAAAAACATGACAAAATATTATATAATATATTCCTCACTGGACAAGCTATTTGGTAATAAAAGTAAATGGACTGCATTTATATAGTGCTTTTCTAGTCTAAACAACCTAAGTGCTTTACATGACAGATCACTTTCACCTATTCACATGGTGCTTGTTCTATACATAGCACTTTTCTAACACACATAGACTCACACACAGATGGGACATAATCTGGGGCAATTTGGGGTTTAATATCTTGTCCAAGGACACATCAGCATGTGTACTGGAGGAGCCAGGGATGAAACCACTGACCTTCTGACTGGTGGATGACCCGCTTCTACCTCCTGAACCACAGCCAATAAAATTTGGTCCATTTTAGCTCTTAACATGAATGACATTATTTCATCTGACACATATGCATACAAGACGACACATATGCTAGCACAAAGACAAACAGACTTAACTGGTCAGCATTATGTTAGCACAGAGGGCATAAGTCAGGGGCAAAGTCTTATTTTTATCCTGCTCCTCCCATTCAGACAAGGGATTAGCAGAGGTCATTCTAACCAGTCCAGACACTCTGAACGGCTGCCAGCACTGAAAGTGGGAGGCTGTACCACCTGCCAACGTAATAACAGCCCACAAATGTAATAAACCACAAACGTAATACAAATTTGCAGCTTTTAATGTAATAATCCCACAAATGTAATACATTTCCCACAAACATAGCAACAATAGCAGTTGCCTACTAGACACGTAATAAGCAATCTTCGGATTTGTTACATTTGTGGGAAGGTGAAAATCTTAAGCTTTCAAAACTGTAATAAGTTACGACAAATGTAATATGAAAATGAAAAATACACCTGCCAATGAGTTTCGAGTCAGCTCATTAGAAAATATCATGGGTCAGGACAGAGCAGGTCTAAGCAGCGCTCTGAGTAAGTCAAAAATAACTAAACATTGCACGCAGTATAGGCTGTGCATTGAAAAGTCCACTTCTACCTTCTCTTCAACTTTCTCTATCATTATCTCTCTCTCTCTCTCTCAAATACACACGCAGCTTTATCATTCCTTGTCAGTTCACAGAATTGTTTTGAGGCACGTAAATATGTTGTTTAAATAGATTTTTTTTTTGCATAAGCAAAATGCCTCTTGTAAGGAAGATTTCTCTGCAGCAGGTTCATCTGTGTTTCAGTAGCCTACCTGTTCAGCACCACGGACAGCGCACAGGCAGGTCGATGGCCGAGACCTTGACAGGTTGAAGTCTTTTTTCTTGTAACTTGGATAAACTTGTATAAACTGTAGATTAGATTACATTCATTAATTCATTTAAATTCAATTTTGCTTTATTGGCACAAATATCACGACAATATTGCCAAAGCTTTAAGAATAAATGAAACAAAATAAATATATTTCATTAAAATAAACAAGGAAAGAGAAGCACAGTACTGTTAAAACTTGCTCATCTTGCTTATCATTACCAAGGTATAAGACAAAGCTAAAAAATACCATCTTAGTTTTCTAACCCATACATTGAGAAAATGCACTATACTGCGTAATAAAAGACATCAGAACAAGACTTCACTATATGTTTTATTTGTAGAACAAGACTACGAAACAAGACAAGACTTTGCAGAAACAAGAATCAGCTTTCAAATAACTGCTAGCCTATACATTGCAGTATGTACAATATTACTAGTATCCAAGCCCACTCCAAAATGTACTGTAGGACAAAAAGCTGAAAAAGATTTATTAATTGAAATTGAATAAATCAAAACTTTAGAAAGCTTAAAAAAACGTGAAATGTATGTTTAGGAAAACAAGATCGATCTTGCCATGATTGAAAAAATCTTAAGTTAGACTTCAAACTTCAAACTTTGATGCATTTTAGGGTACTGATACTGATAGACATGAGGCTGGGGTTTATTCCCAAGTAAATTCCCACTGGCGGGTCTTTTTGTTAGCAAAATCACTGATAAGGTCTTTAAAGTCCAATTCTTTTGCTGATTGACTCTCAATGGAGAGAAGTGCAAGGCTGTTCAGTCTGTCCTGGGACATTGTTGAACTCAGGTAGTTTTTCACCAGTTTCAACTTGCTGAAAGCCCGTTCACCCCCAGCAACAGTCACAGGCAGTTTGCAGAAAATCCTCAATCCAATATAAATTTCTCCTAAAATGCTCTGTAGCTGCATCTTATAGATAGGCATTAAGGAGCTCAAGAATAGTATGTGGAAATGTGGCACTATATAATGTGCTCAGGTGCAGCATTTCATTTTCAAATTCTACTGTGAGATCCTTGTGATATTTTCTTGTCAGTGCCTGGTATTGTGTCTTTATCTGCTCCTCAGTCATATCTGGCAGCTTCAGAATGGGTGCAAATGTTTCACATATGGTTGCTATGGTCTGGAACCTTGTATTCAAGTTACTGATAATGCTATCCATTGCAAAAAAATGGACAAAGGGAAGTATCTCCTGCCAGAAGAATCAGGATTCGGGTCTCAATCACCCACACAGAGAGGACAACTGCATCAAAGGTCTTGAAATTGTCTTTGCCTCAGACTTGGCTTCACTTGTCAGATTGCCTGTGTCTAACATACATTCTAGTGCTGCAAGTAGAGCAGCAATGCAGGCACTCCATTGAGTGTCAGAGAGATGATGAAGAGCACATCCTGTTTTTTCCTTCAAGATCGGCCATTGCTCTGGTCTAGCACTGAAGAGATTTTAGAGACGATTAACATTTCCAAAAAATGTTGAGACACCCACCAGATTGAGGGTATAGGAAGCACAGGGGGAGTATGTAGCAAGTGGATTGACTTTTAAAATCTGAGCTTGCACTCCTTTCACCTTTCCGGACATATCGGCATCATTATCATAACCTTGTCCTCTACAATCCTCTACTGGTATGCCACTGTCTTGCAATGCTGCTTGAATCATTTCTGAAATTTCCCTGCCCGTCTTTTTGTGGAAGTCTTTGAACTGAATGAACCTCTCAGTTATCTTTGACACAGCTGTCTTTGTCTTGTTGTACATATCTTACCATTAGTACGTTCTATTCATTGTGAGATATCTCTGGTGTTGAGTCACATATCACAGAGTAATAGATGGCTTCTTCTCTTTCTGCCAGGATAGTGTTAAGCATTCTTTTGCCATATAGCTCAATGAATTCTGTGTCTCAGCACTGACATAATGAGTTAACCTCAACCCTCTTTTCTTTTGCCTTACTTTTTGTAATTGCTCGGGTAAATGTGACAACAACTCAAGAGTGCCAGGAAATTGCCATTATGGACATCATTTAACTTTGAGGTTTTGCCTCTGAATTCTTGAATTTCTTGAATCCAAATAAAGGGTCACATCCAAAAGCCCCAATAATAGGTGCCTAAGGCTTTTCCATTTCAAATAGCACTGTTTATGGGGTGTGTGTGTTCTGGTAATTTGCTATACATTTTTTGCCATTTGATGTTCGCTAACTTAAGTCCATCCTTGCTGTTCATTGCACATTTGGATGGTTTTGTCTGCACATGAGAGAACAGAGGGCATGGGATGCAGTACAGAGCCTCTGCACTCTCACTATAAAGCCAATCTCTTCTAATTTTCTCATACCCATTGGCTGACTTTACATACTGAAGATAATTTCCTTTCCATGTCTTTAGGTGCCATTTTGGTAATGTTTTTTTTTTCTGCACCTTAACTAGCCAGACTGCAAACAATTGTGTCTCTCTGATGATCAGTAAGCTTCTGGCAAATGCTGTTCTGCAGTGCTCTCACTTTTTTCCCCTTCCTCTTCTGTCCTCTCCTCATCCTTCTCCTCACCCTTAGAGCAGCCTTCATTTCCCTCACTCTCTTCACCTCCATCATCCTCTATCACATCTTCTTGTTCACTATCTGCTACAAGGACAGGCCCCTCTACAATTTTCCCTTTTTGGGGAAAGACTATCTGACTATCTGGTGCAAATTAGCGCTCCAGCATTAGCAGGCACTCAACTCGCTATTAGCTATGATACTGTTTTGGGGAATCCTCTTTTTGCGCCTTCTGTGAAGGGTGACAGTGAGCCTCCACTATTTTTTCTTTTTTTATGTAGAAGGTTCAGTCACTCAAACGTTTTATTCAGCCAATTTAAAGTTATTTACAATAGTAATTACTTAGAAAGTAATAAAAACATTGCAAACAAAAAACAACTTTTCATCCCTCGCTTTTTGAGGGGCCTCTGCCCATTGGGGCCCTAGGTATTCAGTCCCACCCCCCCACTACGACGTCCCAGTTTACGTGCTCTGTGAAATAAGTGTTTTTGTGTTTACTTACAAAGAAATATACTATCTGGAAATATATGAAAAGTACACTAACATCATGCTTTAAACTATTTTTCATAATAACACACTTTAAAATAATTGTACTATAGTATACTTTCTGGGATTATATTACAGGAAAATATACTTTAAATGAAAGTTATGAGTAATTACTTAAGTGTACTTACTTTAACTTTTTTGTTAAATATTTTTTTTGTGTATTTAAAAATGTATGCTCGGAATTATCATTGTAAAAATGTCCTGAAAGCATATTTTAAAAATACACATTTTAATCCCCTGAAGTTTTAGTATATTTTTAATTACATTTGAATGTAATTTTTTAAGTGCACTTATTCTATCATAATAACATTTTTAACACACTTTTACTTTTAATTGTACTATAGTAAACTCAAATATACTGTGGGTGAAAGTTGTAAAGAGTGTAATTACTACAGTGTACTTAAGGTTTTTTGTTAAATATTTTTGTATATTTTTAAATGTATACTCAAAATTATCATTGTATTAATGCACTGAGAGCATATTAAAGACATTTTAATACAAAGTATTTAAGTACATTACTTGTACATTTATTTTTGAAAGTGTTGAAATGTATTACTGTGATAATAAGCCCATTTATAACATTTTTCAATCAAGTGTATAAAATAGAGGTGTGCACACAAGAAAAAGTGAGTGTTCTGCTGAACAGTAAGTGGTTAAAGGTTTGCACAGCCGCTAGATTGTAATTTTGCAGGTGGCATCACACACACTACAGCAGTCAAGTAAATGTGAAGTAAATGTCTATGTGGCATTCAAAGAACTTTGAAATTCACTCACTGCAATGACACTCCACAATTGGAATCAGTGATCACAAAATGAGAACATTTCATGTTTGAATGTCTTATGTCGATAAAACAGGCTTACTGAAAAACAATAACTGGAAAACTTGTGCTTCTGGAAAGCTAGAAGTAGCTCCCCAAGATTCAGTTAGTTTTTAGTCCCTTTCACCATTGTTTGTAAGTGGAATGACATACATTTTGTCCTTGGACCTAACCATTACACATTCATGTTGGAGTGATTAAGGATGCATGGCAAATACATTATTGGTGTGAGATACATTATTGGTGTGAGATAAGTAAATGTGGAGGATATATTTAGCTGAACATCTCTACAAACCTTTTGTCCACTCTTTGCAAGTTCTTTTACTAAAACACAAAAGCTATTTGTGGTGGATGCAGAAGAGACCCCATCCTTATATGTAAAATCCACCAGGGTCATAATTTCACAGAATGTTCCATCACTTAACTGTACAGCTGAATTGTTTCTCTTTTTAAGAGTTGTATTATATGAATGATAGACAACACTACTACAAATGAAACCTGAATGAACTGTCATTCCTGTGAAATGTTCAATTGCCATCCTCTGCAACACAGATGTGCTACCTTTCTTTGAGCCAAAACTTCTGACATTATTTTGAAACTCCTTTGACTTCTTTGTTAAGCCAAGGCTACCTTGGAGTTTTGCAAACTATTTTCTTATGCTGTCATTTGCATTTGCCATTGTAGTCCCTTCTTTTGTTGAAAGATCCCTCCACCTAAGGAATCTCTTCACCATTTGAGCTGGCACAACATGTTGTTCAATTGAAGAATTTAAACAAAGTCCCATTAAATGATTCAAATGGAAATGTGGATGTTGCCCACAGTGGTCCCCAGTTGTGCATACGTGCTGCCAAGTGGATCAACAAATGCATATTGAAAGAACCTTGTGATCTCCACAGGTGGGTTAATGGTTGAGTGTGTGGACAGGTGTCTTTTATACAGGTAACAAGTTCAAACAGGTGCAGTTAATACAGGTAATGAGTGGAGAACAGGAGGGCTTCTTAAAGAAGAACTAACAGGTCTGTGAGAGCCAGAATTCTTAGTGGTTGGTAGGTGATCAAATACTAATAAATATGATCAATAAAATGCAAATTAATTATTTAAAAATCTAATACTTAATGTTGACCGCTCTTTGTCCAGTTTAGCCACAACATCGCAGTCCCACCTCACCCTCTCTGTATATCAAGCAACAAAAAAAACTCTCAGCCAGGTGCAGGTGATATTAGACAACCACTCAGCCCCCCGTGACACACACACACACCCACAGCTCCGCCCACACACACCTCCACACACTCACACACACACACACACACACACACACACACACACACACACACACACACACACACACACACACACACACACACACACACACACACACACACACACACACATTACCCCTGGTGAGAAAGTGAGAAAACACATCACTGCTCCTACACATAGGAAACATAATTTTTAGATTTTACTGGGGGGAATGACAGTCGAAGTGAAAAATGAGTCTGAATGAATTAAAAACAATTTAACACTATGTTCAACACAGAATAAACTGCTTTTAGCAAGAGAAACGCACAGATGAACATTCCAAAATTTCCAGGGTGAACTGAGCACAATCTGACAAAAAAAAAAAGTGTCAGTTTGAAGTGAAAAATTACTCTGAATGAAGAGAACCTGAAGGTGCTCTTTGTAGGATAAACAGGCGCAAGGTGCAAGGCATTGATGGTTTGCCTGTGGGATTTTATGTTAAGTTTTGGAACACACTCAGGCCAGTAGTGTTGGAGGTGCTGACTGAGGTACTCCATAAAGGTACAAGACTTTGGCCACTGGAGTTATCTCTCTTCTGATATGGATAACTGGCGACAGCTGGCCATGCTCTGTGTACACTATAAACTTGTGGCAAAGGTTTTAGCAGATTGGCTAAGCATGGCACTACTGGATGTGGTCCACGTGGACCAGACGTGCAGTGCAAGGACGCACGGTGAGATGGAACCTGCAACTCATACGGGACACTGTGGCTTGGGCTGAGGAAAGACACCTGTAGCTTATACTGGTTTGTCTTGACCAGGCTAAGGCCTTTGACAGAGGTAAGTGGGGCTTTATGTTTAGGGTATTGGAGAGGTTAGGTTTTGGCCAAGTTTTTGTAGCGTGGTTGTGCACATTATATGTGGGTGGGGGGAGCAGGGTTTTAGTCAAACAGGGGTGCCCACTCTCACCACTGCTCTATGTGCTTTATATGGAGCCCTTGGCAGGAGCTATTCGGGCTGACCCAGGGGTTAAATTATGCGGGACTTTAGCTGGGTGGCTGGATCGAAACTTAATTGTGCGGAGTCCTCAGTTAAGTACTTTGGGAGGTGGAGAGAAAGGACGGATGTACCTAGGTGACTGTCTTTCTGCCCTGGGCCTCTGAAGGTTCTGAAACGGCAGCTTTGAGACAGCCCATGGTGCCACACTGAACTGGACATGGAGTCTTGAGACAGTTCAGAAGAAGCTTTCTCTCTGTATGAGTAGGTGCCTGACTTAGATGTTTTGCCATTTCTCCTATATTTAGCATACATATACCCACTACCAGTCAGCATGAAGATGCCTCTCATGAGCCTCATGTTTGGTTTCATATGGGGTGGGAGATATGAGTATGTGGCGAGAGTCCGCATATTGGCTGGTGTAGAAAAAGGGGGAGAGATGTGCCACATCTACTGCTGAAGCTGGACTGCATTTTCGTTTCATTTTTGTGTAGGGAATTATCTGGTCCAGTAGTACATTCCTCTGGCTACTTCCTCTGTCTCCTTTTTGCTTACCAGGCGAGAGAGCTTCTTCCTGTTGCACCAGCAGTGAAATTGAATCACAGGGCCCTCTATAAAGAGGTCAGACAGAGAGTCATTGCCCCTGTAGTTATTGGAACACCGACAAGGGTTTATAGGGAGATTCAACCTTGCAGGCTTGACAATGGGCTCAAGGACCTAAATTGGCTGTGCCTCCATAAGTGCTTGCCAGTATGAGAAGTCATGTATCGCCATGGGTTGACAAGGTCTCCAGCATGCCCTAGGACTGTCTGCTCAGATGAGGAGATGATTAGGCATGTCATGTGGGATCGTCCCTTTTCTTGGGTAGTATGGGGCAGTGTGGAATTTTGTCAGGGGCTCAAAGAAAGGGAGTTGGCTTGCCTCATAGTTTTTACCGATTGCAATTGTGCAAAACCCCTCTACGGACATGACTGTATCCATAACAGCATTGTTGATGGGCATGGTACCAGCAAAATACATCTTCTGAAAGATTAGAAGACACCAACTTCACGGTGCTTCATAAACTGCTTGCATTAACTTGTTTTGGTTAATCACCTGGAGAAACCGGGATTGGAAAAAGTTCAAAAGGTCAACATGAATGGGAAGACTGGTAGGGTCACTTTTTGAAATATCTTGACTTAACCTACCCACATTTGTCTGTTGCTGTATATATGTGACTATATCTAGCTGGGTTTTGAAGCATTGATGGTCATTTGACATGATATGGAAATGTGTTAAAAAATATAACACAAAAAAACTTCATATGGCAGAATCTAAAGTGTTGCAGCTCTGGGTCATAGTTTAAAACCCAAAGGGCATGGGTGAGCCTTGGGACTTGGCGGCAAGCAAAGACAAGGCTACCTTG
Source organism: Seriola dumerili (assembly GCF_002260705.1). NCBI lineage: Eukaryota > Metazoa > Chordata > Actinopteri > Carangiformes > Carangidae > Seriola > Seriola dumerili. The sequence continues at coordinate 24,304,709 of NW_019174404.1, forward strand.
AAGGTGGTAACTGGGATGAATAGGGTCCTGGGCTGTTCTTAGAGAGAGGGGCTGTACTGTACAAAAAGCCTTGGGCTTCACGGCAAACGACCTGAACTGTATTTTGACTTTGCCACTGAATAAAGGTTTTGATGTTAGTTTTCAATCTGCTGCAGCTTTGAGAGAATTTTGGACACGATTTGAAAAGGTGGAAGCTGTATTCTGTATTGTACTAATCCACCCATGACTCCTATTGCCCATGTAGCAGCATAGAAATGTGGTTATTTTCTTTGCGTTGTTGCTGCATCTGATTGAGCGCAGTTGGAGACTAATCATTGGGGCGGCTGTATATAATTGCGGCAGTCCTCCCCCCGTCTTTCCTTGCGCTCCCCCCTGACATGTCACTTCTGGGTCGTAGCTGTTTGCCCTCACAGGTAATGCCATGCGCTGCTGCTTCACTTCACCTGTTATGTGGTCTCATCATGCTTAAAGCATGTGTTTCACTGCAGAGCAGCGACAGAGTGCGACATGCTCCAGTGTGATGCCTGGTCTTGTTTTGTGGTGGTAAGTGTCCTCTCTCTCTGCATTATACTGACTGATATCCAGTGGCTGCCGGCAGCTGTGTGGGTTTCTCTCTCCCTCCCTCTCCCTGTGCATGTTTCTGACTCTGCAAACAGGTATGCTGCTTTTAATCTAGCTCTGAAAAGCCTAATTTTTACATTTAGTTTAGCAATACTAATTTTATGTTTTCATAAAATCATCAGCTGGCTGAGTTCACCAATGGTGTATCTCATGATGTCACCACCAGCTGATTGGGACCGCTGCTGCTTTGTCTACTGCTTTCTCTGGCTTTGTCTCCTCCGGTGTCTGATTTACTTATTGTTGTTCTCCAGGGGGCTGCTTTGCACCTTAGTGCTGCTGTGTGCTGCTTCGCGGCTTGTGCCATGGTTTGTCTGCCTCACCGCTTTTGGCTACAGCCTGTTTGGCTGTGCAGTGGGCTGCCGACACCACCTTTTAACCTGGGTTTAATTCCCTCATTTTAAATTGTATGACTGTAGAGTTACTCCCTTTATTTTTGGATAATTTGTATTTTGTGTTTTGTTAATCTATTTGGTTCAGCCACTTTAATTGCCCATTTAATTTCAATGGCTGACTTTGATTAATTCGATATTTTTCTTTATGTAATTTAGATATTTGTTGTTGTTGTTTTTGTTTTCTTTACATTACATTTTGGTTAACCCATTTCTGTTAGTGTAACTCCCTTTTTTGTGTTTATCCTTCTTAGTTGCTGCAGGCTGCTGGTGGTGGTGACCTGGGTGGTGGTGGTGGTGGTGGTGGTGTTACCCCCCCCCCCCCTTCTGTGTGCTGTGCTTCCCCTGGGATCTTGGGAGTATACCACAAAGTGTGTGTGACTGCCATGTGTGTAATAAAGTGCACTCTTTTTGTAACAACTTGGAACCATGTTTCTTGCCTTTTGAGTAACCGAACCTGTGTGTCTTACTGGTGATGTATGAAAGGTAAATAATTCTTTGGGTGAAATTCCCAAAGTGGCGTTGTCTGGCAACCGGTTGGGCTTGTTATGTTAGGCTTGTAAGGGTGTAACGCCCATCTACCCTTATTACCATAAACCCGTGAAAGTGTAGACAGAAGTGTAGTGGCTCAATTTATTTACAGACCCTCCACTCGCCACACCCAGAAGAGGCGGGGTTTGTTGTAAACAAGTATGCTGATGTATTGATGACAAATCCTGAGTTGATGCATAATATTTAGCTCCTTGGTGTTCCCCTTTATGTTGCTGTGAACGAAAACATCCCTCATTTTGAGGCCACTTGTGAGAGCTATACTCTTTTGGAATTCAATTCTCTTTCATCAGAGAGCAAGATGCTCATCAGTAAATATTTCAACTTCTTTTCTAATGATTCTGTGTGTGTTTAATGTATAAAGAAGGCTTGGGAAAGGGAAATTATTCCTATGTTGGCTGATAAAATATGGAGGACTGCACTTTCCTGTATTCATAGTTGTTCAATGAACAGCAGGCACAGGTTCATTCGATTTAAAGTGATTCATCATTTTCATTATTCAGAGGTCATGTTACATATATTTTACCCCTCTGTGTCTCCAATTTGCGATTAATGTAAATCAAATGATGTGAACTGTCCACCAATTTATCCATTCTGATCCATAATGTTTTCTTTTTCTCCGGGGCCTACCAGAGGACTCTCCCTACTGATAGGATGCTCAGTGGACTCATTAATTCTCCCTTCACCCATTCAAACAGTGTTGTTGATGGGCATGGTACTAGCAAAAAAAACATATTCTTAAAGACAGGAAGACACTTCACTGTGCTTCAGAAGCTGGTTGTATTAACTAGTTTTTGTTACTCACCTGAAAAAACTGATTTAAAAATTCCAAAGGTCAATACAAAAGGGAAGAATGGTGGGGTCACTTTTTTAAATGAAATGATGGACTCAACTTGACTAGTGCTAGTGCAGCACACAATCAGCAGTCTAGAGAAAGGCTAAAAAAACACAGATTTAGAATGTTGACTGTTGGCCAACAAAGCGGTGTTGGGCCTGAACATGTGGTCGACCTAGAGCAGGCCTGCTCTGGCCTACGTCTGAAGCCTGACCTCAGAGTCTAATTCCTAGCCTCAGGCCTGAACAAAGAAAAGAGTGCCAAAAACCGTCCCTCACAGACTCCAACTCCCAGCAGGCTTTGCGGTTCACACCTGAGTGTGAAACAATCACTTTTGAATTAAGCATTGCTCTTTAATCCAGATATAGAATCACCTTATGTTTCTATTGCAGATAAATCTTGGCTTGATGACTGCTCAGAAATGTGGTTTAAAGCCACTACGTGGGAAAACACTTTCCTAGACAACAGACCCTGACAGCACTGCTCAAAGTCTTCTTCATCAGGCTGTGAAAAAAATGAGGGACTTCAACAGAGATTTGGATGAAGGACCCTTCGTCCTTCTTTATCCGGATGGATCTGAAGTCATCAATACCCCTGGGACACAAAGACCTTTTATTCTTAAAGAATACAAGGCAGAACTAGGAAAAACATATTGTAGCATACATGCGTGGCCTGGCATCAGTCACAAGCCATAAAGGAAGTTCATTATAAGGACATGCAGAGTTACGGACCCACAATTGACACTTTGCGACTCTTCCCACCATCAAACTATCAAATTGATAGGAGACAGAGACAAAGGACCCCTCTTCCACAAACAGACCATGCTTTTAGCATGTCCGAACGACACAGAACCAGACCAAAGGTCAAAGGGTCAGCTCCAGAGGATCAACCAATGGACACCAGACAACTGGAGAATATAGGCAAAATCTCCAGTTTGTAACAATAAGACTTTGTCTAATGATATTTGATTGTTTCTTATATAGGACAAGTAACAACAAAAGGACTGATTAACACTAAGGTGTGAATCCTGGCCTGTCTGTGCCATGCATGGACACACACACCAACCTCCCTTCCTCTGTCCCTCTCTAGATAAGAGTCATAAACTACAACCCACATTCCAATCCTGGGTAGTGACCAGCAGAACACTCTTCACAGACACAGATCTAAGGAAGAATGTAAAATTAAATATCTAACTGTTCCCTAACTCATGAGATTTTCCTATGCAATAGTTTAACCCCAAACTTCTATCCCATAGAATGTTTGAAATGTAACATGTAGATTTTAAGACAATGTTCTTCATGTGACCATACTGTCAACATCCCTCACACAAGGTAACACACTACATGACACCCAGAATGTCCATATTATTATTATTACAGTCGAAGAACTGCTGTGTAATCCATATGTATAGACTATTAGCTTTGGGAAATGTTTATATTGTATTTTGATCAGTTAACCACTTGTATCATAATTAATTCCAGGTTTGAAGGATGTAATATGAAATCAACACTCCTATTACTCCTCTCTGCCATTATTAGTGCAAATAGTTTTATATGTTATCTCACTTAATGTTTTGTGGTCATGGTGGAAGACGGATGTGCGAATTTATAAGTAAACTCTGGATTTAAATTATTCTAAAGATTCAGTGGAAAATTACTCTCTTCTCCAAGTGGAAACACAGGAGAAGACGGGTGGTGCCCATGAAACATGCGCCAGCCCCCAGGGGATAAAACAGTCGTGAACAATTCACACATTGCCAAAAGCCAAAAGCCAAAAAGCCAATAAGCCAATTCCAGGCCTAAGCCTAAGTCAGGTCAGAAGCCCCGAGGGTCAGAAGCCTCGAAAATCAGTTCAGAATCCAGAAACCAGAAGAGAAAGAAAATCAGAGAAACCCAGACGACAAGAAGATGCGAGAACCGAGAAACGATGCAGAAACTAGAAGCTGAGATATTTCCTCAAAGCTCAGAGTCCCGGCTCAAAGCCCGGCTCTGTAGCCATGTAAACTCTTAGCTCTAAGCTGCTAGCCACAAACTCATGGCTCTTAGTCATTTTTGCACTTTTCGCGTCTTTTATTTTTCTTTACCACAAGCTCCAAGTAACATGATTTTTATCTACATGCACGACCTTTTATTTTTATAAGCCAAGTCAAGACCAACTGAACCAAAGCAACAGAAGTGCCTCAGAGTAATTTTGTAACTTTTAATCATCATCAAGTTTTCCTTTTTGAAGATTTTGACAACTTTAGAGTCATCTGGTCAACGCCAGTCTCCTCTAAAGTTATCCAACCAAAGTGAAGAGCATTAGACTTTATTTCGCATCAACCCGCAAGAGACACCAGCAGATAACATCTGCACGACCGCCTGCAGAGAAGCCGAGCAGAAATCAAGAGTGCCCGAGACAGAAAGTCTCCTGGCAAACTCCACCAGAGCTGAACCGCTGAGACACCGGCAGAATCCGTCATCGTGATAACGGGACACGGCCTCCAGGAGAATCCACCTAGATCCAGCGTCTTAACACTCTGCTCATGACTGGGTTGATGTCGAAATATAGCAATATTTAATCATCAAACCTAATTCGTAGATGTAGTATCATTAGCTGTATAGCCATAGTGTATAGCCATAACATATCCTCTCCCACCATTGCCAACTCATCACACTGCTCATTTCCTTATTATTTTCATCTTTATGATTATTACACCTTGCATTTACTCTGTAGAGAGTAGTTTAGTTAAATAAACTCCTTTATTTACACCCAGTTGTTGTCCTGTTGTATTCTTTTGACGTAGAGACTGGAGATCCATTGAATCGAGAAGCCATGGCTTCCGATATGAGATTGATAAATTTGGCAATGAAGTAATTCATTGTTGTCCTCCTAGAGGACTGGTGCCCCATTTCAATGAGAGTAAATCCTAAACTATGGCGTTAACGCCACAATATCAATGAATCATCATTTTCATCTGCTCTAAGAAGGACTTTGAAGAAGGTAAGTGTTTTTTTTTTCATCTGTAACTCCTGTGCCCAGTTGTTTTACCTCTAAGAGAGACTATAGCTAGTTAATGAAGTTAAAAAACAAAGTGTCTAAGAAACTGCTGAGTGTAAAGCAATTTTTACTTGTTGTGCAGGTATGTGTTGGCGTTGCTCAAGCAGAGATCTGACCTTGAGCCAAAACCAGCTGCTTCTGGCACAGTGTGTCAAGGCGACTTTCCATTCGGCTCTTTCTCTTGGATTTAGCTACTTTTCTAAATAAATATCTTTATCATTAAATGAAAGTGGAGTGTTGGTGGCCACCTTGTGGTTAGGGATCTGGGGTTCCAAATGGAACACTGGAAAGCTATGAGTTTGATCAAGTGGCAACCACCATTCTGCCCCTGAGTGTCTGTCAAATGATGTATTATTGTAAATAATAACTACAGTTAAAGGGATAGTTTGGGTTGTTTGACATGAAGTTGTATGACATCGTCACCATCAGTGTCGTGCATCAGCAGTGACTTTTCCCCCACTGCGTCCTGTGAGCAGAGTTCTGGCCCGGTTTTGGTGTTGAAGAAAGTAGTTCCGGCTAGTTTGCTGGGGTCACAAAGATGAAGCGCTTTGCTTCAAAAAACAATATGCGTTCAAAAGAGTAATACATTAGCATCACAAAATCATTGTCCATAAAAAATTCAGACCTCGCAATCACCTGGCACTATTTTCTCTCCCTTCGTATCACTGCGCTGCCGCCTGTTGACATGTTGACAGCGGCACACCTTTCCATCACCTCTTTCACGGCGTTTACATGCGATTGGTGACCGCTGTGACGCGAGAGAGCTAACGTGAGAACTAGAGAGCGCAGTGATGAGTACATGATTTATTTCCAGTGTTCAAAAGTCACCCTGATCATATTCTGGTTTTGAGAAATGTCTTGATATAAAAGACTCTGATATAAAACAATGTCACATCCCTCCATCATGTATTATGTGGAAAATATCTCATATTCTGTGTTGTTTTTTTTAATAAAACAAGAGGCAACATGTCTTCAAACTGGCATTTAAAGGGTTAAAATCCTGAAAACTAATAAACATTTGGTAGGTTTGAGCAGAACTAAAGTGGTTTAAGAGATAAAGAGAAATATTGATATATGATGATTTTATAGCATTTTCTTTGTGTGTCCTTTTTTGGACACGAGGAACCCCAGAGGGTACAAAATGTGTTACCAGTGTATAATAGACCTGTAACAGTAACTGACATTAGATTTTAAAAATATGTCAAAAAAGACACTTTCTTGCAGAAATCCATACCTTCAGCTGTAACACAGCCAAAATGATCAGCAAATCAAAAAAGAAAAGTGAAGAAAATGTCCAAAAAAGGACAGAGGGACCCCTGAGGGTTAATAAATCCCATGAACCGCTATTAAATTACCACTATTATGTTTTTTTCGGTGCTAAATTTAACATTACTGGGGAGGAGAGCAACGCGACTAGAAGTGACAGCGAGAGAGG
>NW_019174404.1:24313866-24365188 GCF_002260705.1 Seriola dumerili
CCTCTTCCCCACAACGGACCGATTCAGCGCCTGCATCACTGCTGACGCCGCCCCAATCCGCCTGTCGATCTCCCGCTCCATCCTACCCTCACTCGTAAACAAGATCCCGAGATACTTAAACTCCTCCACCTGAGGCAGAGCCTCCCCCCGACCCGGAGCGGGCAATCCACCCGTTTCCGGCTGAAGAACCATTGATTCGCGCCTCAGACTTGGAGGTGCTGATCTTCATCCCAGCCGGCGTTCCACACTTCGCCGTGCACAGCTGCCAAAGTTGATAGCTGAAGGTCGGTTCAGCTCGATGAATAGGAGGACCACATCATCTGCAAAAAGCAGAGACGAGATCCTCCTGCCACCGAACCCAAACCTGTCCACCACCCGGCTGCGCCTAGAAATTCTGTCCATAAAAGTTATGAACAGAACCGGTGACAAAGGGCAGGTACAGGGACTTAATGGCCCCACCCCATACTCCCAGAGTGGCCCCACCACAAGGAGCCCCTTGGGAACACGGTCAATAAGCCTTCTCCAATCCACAAAACACATGTGGGGAACCCCCCCTGGAAAAATTTTGGCAAACGCCCCATGCTCCCTCCCAGAAACCCCTAAGCGAGGGTAAAAGAGCTGGTCCCACAGTCCCCACGCCCAGGACGAAAAAACCACATTGCTCCTCCTCGAATCTGAGTTTCAACATCGACCGGACGCCTCTTTTTCCAGTACCTGGCATATTAAGACCTTACCGAGGGAGGCTGAGGTAATTCCCCGGTAGTTGGAACACACCCTCTGGTCACCCTTCTCAAAGAAGGGTGACCAGTGGAGTGGAAGGGTGACCTCTGGAGTGGCAAACCCCGGTTTGCCACTCCAGTGGCACTGCCCCCGATGTCCACGCAATGTTGCAGAGGCGTGTCAACCAAGACAGTCCTACAACATCTAGAGCCTTGAGATACCCAGGGCGGATCTCATCAACCCCCAGGGCTCTGCCACCGCGCAGTTGTTTCACTACCTTGGTGACTTCTGCCCCGGAGATTAGATCATCCATCCCCAGGTCTCTTGGCTCTGTTTCCTCCACGGAATACATGTTGGTGGGATTGAGGAGCTCCTCAAAGTATTCCTTCCACCGTCCTACTATATCCTCAGTTGACGTCAGCAGCTTCCCGCCCCACTGTAAACAGTGTGAGCGAGTTGCAGCCTTCCCCCCCTGAGGCGCCGGACGGTTTGCCAGAACCTTTTTGGAGCCGATCGATAGTCTTCCTCCATTGTCTCACCGAACTCCTCTCACGTCCGAGTTTTTGCCTCAGCAACTGCCGCGGCTGCACTCCGCTTGGCCCGCCGGTACCAGTCAGCTGATTCCTGAGACCCACAGGCCAACCACGCCCTGTAGGCCTCCTTCTTCAGCCTGACGGCTTCCCCCACCCCTGGTGTCCACCAGCGGGTACGGGGGTTACCGCCACGACTGGCCCCAGCTACCTTGCGGCCGCAGCTTGCAACAGCCGCCTCAACAATAGCAGAGCGGAACAAGGCCCATTCGGACTCAATGTCCCCCACTGCCCTCGGGACGCGATCGAAACTCTGCCGGAGGTGTGCGTTGAAAATCATCTTGACGGGTTCTTCCGCCAGGTTTTCCCAGCAGACCCTCACAACCCGTTTGGGCCTGCCAGGTCTGCGCGGCGTCTTCCCCCGCCATCTGATCCAACTCATCACCAGGTGGTGGTCGGTTGACAACTCTGCTCCTCTCTTCACCCGAGTGTCCAAAACATGCGGCCGCAGGTCTGATGATACGACTACAAAGTCGATCATAGACCGGCGACCTAGGGTGTCCTGGTGCCAAGTGCACCTGTGGACATCCTTATGTTTGAACATGGTGTTAGTTATGGCCAAGCTGTGACTAGCACAGAAGTCCAATAACTGAACGCCGCTCGGGTTCAGATCGGGCAGGCCGTTCCTCCCCACCACACCCTTCCAGGTCACGCTGTCATTGCCCACGTGAGCGTTGAAGTCTCCCAGTAGGACAATGGAGTCCCCTTTCGGGGCACTTTCCAGCACCCGTCCCAAGGACTCCAAAAAGGGCGGGTAGTCTGAACTGCTGTTCGGCGCATAAGCACCGACAACAGTCAGAACCCGATTCCCGACCCGAAGGCGCAGGGACGCAACCCTTTCGTCCACCGGGGTAAACTCCAACATACAGGCAGAGAGCCTGGGGGACACCAAAAAGCCCACCCCGGCCCTCCGCCTCTCACCCGGAGCAACTCCAGCAAAGAGGAGAGACCAGCCCCTCTCAAGGACTTGGGTTCCGGAGCCAACGCTATGTGTCGAGGTGAGGCCGACTATATCTAGCCGGTATCGCTCAACCTCTTCCACAAGCTCCCGCTCCTTCCCCGCCAGAGAGGTGACGTTCCATGTTCCAAAAACCAGTTTCCGTAACCGAGGATCGGACCGCTAAGGCCCCCGCCTTGGTCTGCTGCCCAATCCACAATGCACCGGATCCCGCTGACTCTTCCTGCAGGTGGTGAGCCCACTGGGAGACGAACCCATGTAGCCGGTTCGGGCTGGGCCCGACCGGGCCCCATGGGTCAAGGCCCGGCCACCAGGCGCTCGTCCACGGGCCCCAACCCCAGGCCTGGCTCCAGGGCGGGGCCCCGGTGTCCCTCCGGGCCGGGTACTCGGGTTCTTGATATTATTCATCATTAGGATCTTCTGAACCGTTCTTCGTCTGGCCCTTCACCTAGGACCAATCTACCTTGGGAGACCCTACCAGGGGCAAAATGCCCCCGACAACATAGCTCCTAGGGTCATTAGGGCTCTCAAACTCCTCCACCACGGTAAGGTGACGGTTCAAGGAGGAGTTAATGAAACTCAACATGTGAAAATTAAGAAGGCTGTCATTTACTGGTAAAGTTGTAGTTATAAAATTGTATATATGTTGTCAACATTGCTTCATGTGGCATATGTATTTCCTGTGCCAGCACTAATTAGTTTGAAGTTACAAAAAAGCATTATTTGGTTTCATGTGGGGAGGCTATGAATACACTAAAAGAGAAATAACATATTAGCCTGTTGTGAGAGGAGGAAGAGACATGCCCAATTGCTCGATGAAGTTGAATGGGTTATTTTTTCTAATGTTTGTAAAATAATGATGTCACCACCTGAGCATTAATGTCACCCTTTGATGAAATTCTGGTTTGATGCTTATTTGAAACCCTTAGCAGTGGTATGGGAAAATAGGTTTCCAAAAGCAGAGGTTATGCCAAGGTACTATAGAAGAATATTCAGTTGGCCAAAGAAATAAAAGGAGTGTTGGGACAGAAGTTTGATCCTCAGTCATAAAGAGTTGTACAAGGCATTGACTGCCAGGTTTAGTACTAGAGATGTAGTTCACTTTCCAACCGAAGTGTGGAAAAGAACACAGTATAAGCAGTAAGATAATAAATTTAAGGATTTTAATTGGCTAGTGCTTCATAAGAGATTGGCAGTGAGGAACACCTTATTTAATCATGGCCTAACAAAAAAATAAGTTAGGTCCAAGAGAGAGATGTTTGGGAATATGAACTGTGCTGGTCTCATGTAGGGTGATTTGGTGCCCTCTTGTGGACATGCTGAAATAGCAGATATGTTAGTTGAATGGTGGATCAAGCATGCAGTTCATCACTTCTCTGTCCTTGGTGGATATGGATCGCATATGTCTGTGAGTGCTGCAGTATTTGTTTGTGTTATAAGTGTTGAATTGTTTAGCGTCAAATTCATGCTGTTTTTGGTTGTTTTATGGAGAAATGTTGGATGGTTTAATTAAGCTAGTAAAGAGTTAATTGGCTAAATGGCTAACACCACATAAGCTAGGCTACAGTGTATTTGCTTCGTTTAATTTGATTTATTTGAAATATTGTATAGAATAATGTACACAAGGCTACATCCAATGTTTTAAATGTAATATTTCTGCTTTGTTGTTCTGTTCAGTTTTACAGTTTGTTCTATGAGACTAAAGGACTTTCAGTAAAGTACGGAAACCCATCACATCCTTTGGTCTTTATTGGACTCTGTTATCTATCTGTCTAGTCTGATGCTGGAACGTTGGAACGCTGAGGACAGAATATGAACATAGAACATGTATTATTTGACTGTTTTTTGCAAAACACCTTTGGAAAGAACTGGGTCAAAGGTTTATCATTTTGAAAAACATGACATGGGCAAGGATTCAACATATGGACTTTGATTTGGAGAAGAGAGAAGAAGAAAATGTATAGTCTTAGAGCTTGTGTCCATTGAGAAGCCCAAATTGTGGTAACCTGTAGTGTGATAAATGGTGTCACCCAGTGGACGGTGCTCGGCACTGCAAACAAAGAAATGAAGAGGAGATTTAAATCAGACATAAACAAGTGGGATATTGAATCAATTAAAAGTAGATGGAAAATTTTTTATGGAGATTTATACCATGAAATTTGGGAATGTGTTTTTTTTTCATGTTTACATATTGATAAGATGGGCAAATGTTTCATTGTGGCGACATAAAGTGAAACTATGACAATATATATTATTTATGGAAAATATGGGTAGAATTATGATATAGTTTTGTTATATGTCATGCAATGAAGGAAATATTAGATTTTCTAATTTGGTTTTGTTGATAATAAATTACATTATCCCAAAAAAAAAAAAAATCTGTTCTTATCAGTTTAATATCTGATATGTCCCCCATACAAAGATAACATATTAAAGTGATTTTTTGAACTGGGAGCCAAAAAAGGGGCTTACTCCGTTCGCTCCACGCATCGACCCAGCATTGCAGTGCCGTCAGCTACAGTGCAACCTTCTCTCGCCTTGTGGAAAACCAACAATCACAGAGTTTCACATGACACTTTGTCATTGGCTCAAAGAAAGGGAGTCGGCTTGCCTGACAGTTTTTACCCATTACAATTGTGTCTTCCTGTCTTTGAGAATATGTTTTTTGGGTTTTTTTTTTTCTTGCTAGTACTATGCCCATCAACAACAGTTTGAATGGGTGAAGGGAGAATTAATGAGTCCACTGAGCATCTAAAGTGTTGGATCTGGTAGGTGATGTGTTTGGTTAAGTATGATTTATTATGTCTAAAAATCATAAATTATTATATTATTAATATGGGGCACCTGGAAACCAGGAACAATAACCGAACCAGGTTGCAGTCTCACGACCTAAATAGTTAACTTAAGTAGCTGACCTACTGGAGTCAACGACTACAAGTGACTAAACAAGGTAAAGTTGGAGTTCTGACTCTCAATCAGCCACAGATCACAATAAACATGTAAAATAAGGACTGAAAGACTTCTTTACTACAACAATGTTCATTTAATCTCCACAACAATCAAAGTTAACTACAGTCTGGATTAATCACACTATTCTACCAAACATCCAACTAACTAAACAAATAGAAGATAACAGCAATACAGTAAATGCATGTAGAGAGTGTGTGTGTGTGTGTGTGTGTGTGTGTGTGTGTGTGTGTGTGTGTGTGTGACAAAATGGCAGATGTGATCTGGAAGGTGACGTCACACGAGACCCAAGATGGCGTCCTGTGCGCCAAAATGGCGGACGTGGCTTGTCTTGGCTAGGAAACAACAAGCAGCAGATCATAACACTCATCCAGCTAACAGTTTTTTTCGATTGCTTGAGCACCATTTGGAAAACGGCCCGGTTTTTCAAAACACTACACACAATTAGCACAACCACACACCCACTTAGGAGAATACCTCAGATCCTTTGCAAAATTAAATACTCTTGTAAAAACTATACATTAATTTATAAAAACCATATTTTGTTACCATATTGTGACCGTAACCCAGTAAAGGGGCCACAGGAAATGATACAGGTGATGGTCAAGAACGGGCACGGACAAAGAGTTTTGCCCCCAAGTTCACAATTTTTAGTATTCTGCAGCAAGATAAACTAACAGCATGTTTAATAAACAACTTTAAAAAAAAAAAAAAACTAAGCAAGACATGACAAGACGGCTGGGCGGCGGCCGGGGACAACACACACACACACACACACACACACACACACACACACACACACACACACACACACACACACACACACACACACACACACACACACACAACACACACACACACACACACACACACACACACACACACACCACACACACACACACACAGCCACACACACACACACACACACACACACACACACACATATGTGCACACACACACAAACACACACAGTGAGGGGAAAACCATAAATTGTGAAGGACGTGCAAAATTACCACCACGCACACAATTAAAGGGGTGTGAAGCTGGGGTGAGAAACTCCGGACACCGATTCCTCCGCCATCCAAGCGGCCACACTCTCACCGGCCCTGCAGCACTCGTGCAAAGAAAAGAGAACACAACAACAAGTTAAAAACCGTACACAAACAACTGCTGCAATAAATATATTAAAAAAAAAACCCTTGGGGGAAAATTAAACGAGTTAAATACCACAGAGGGCTAATATGACAAAGGGACTAAAGAACTAACAGAAATCATCTAATGCAACAAAGAGCAAAATAATGCCAAAAAAATGCAAAAGAAACTATATAACGAGTGAAACAAAACTAGTTAAACTAGTTAAACAAATAAAACAAAACAATATAACAAAACAAAACAGCAGTGGCAGTCTATAATAAAAGAGAACACAAGCCAATTAAATAACAATTCTGCCAAACCAATAATAAAAATGCATAAACAAAGAAAGGTGGCGTATTACCTCAACACAATTCACTCTACATGTGGTTCAACAGGCGGGATACCCAGGAAGCAGGACCTACAGCAGGACAAACCATGCAGAGGATAAGCCACACAATCAGAAAACAAATATCACAGAAGGAATAAAAAAAAAAACCTACCACACAATGTGTGCCAAACAGTATACCAGGGACCATGAGGAGGCAGGAACAGAGAGAAAGCCGGTCTGCCGGTTTAAATACACTGATAAATGAGGAAGTGGGTGGAGCTATCCTGCTGTCTAATCCTACGGTGGCCTGGGAGGGAAATTCGCTACCGGTCACAATATGAAACGCACGTTTCATATGACTTAATTCTGTTTGAACAAGTTACACACTGCTGTGCTTAACCTGAAACACTTTTAGCAAATATACTGCTCAGTGATTAGGGCACTGTAGGTGAAGTACAAAGAGGAAGTGCAAATATACAATAAATTCACCAAACACTACACAAGACCAATGCTGCAGACTGATGAAAATATAATTTATTTCTCTCCATATACCCAAATCAGTCGACATGTCAACATGGAGAATCACAACAAAACATGTCCCAGTTTTCTACAGTAGTGTGCATGACACTGTCAGCTCAGCAAATATCAGACAAACATAAAACACTGTATCCAGTACAGGTTACAATTAAAGTAAAAAAAAAAAAAAAAAAAAAATCTGACAGTACAATACAGTATGAAAAATACTAGACATTATCTCTTCACCTAGCTGGATCTGGCCAGCAAATTTCATCAACATCACAGGCGATATCCTCATTGGCAAGACAACATGGGAAGAACCGTCTTGAATGTCAAATCCATCCTTGCACAGCTGCGGCGTAGATTTGGTCACAGGCCTCCTCCATGGCCTGAATGAGGGGTACCTGAGCCTGGGGACGGAGATCGTCAACCCTCCTCCGCCATGCAGAGAAAAACTCTTCGATTGGGTTTAGAAACGGAGAGTATGGTGGAAGGTATAGTAATTTAAACTGTGGATGGTGTTGAAACAATTTCTGGACCAGAGCAGAGCGGTTGAATGATACACTGTCACACAGATGGCAATGTATTGCATCTGGTGCATTTGGTTTACTGCTGTGACGATGTTGTGCAATCGGTCCAAAAATATGAGGATGTGAGGTGTGTTGTAAGGGCCCATATTGGCATGACGGACAACATGGTCAACTAGTGTTGCGTGAATTTCATTTGATAAATTTGGTCCTCTTCTTCTTTGAGCACGTTCTCCTCCTGCTTCAGGTCTTCCTCTTCCTCCACCTCGGCCTCTACCTCTGGCACGGCCTCCGCCTCTGCCTCTTCCTCTACCTCCTTCTCCTCCACCATGGATTCCCCCTCTCACCCTCACTCTCATTCTTCTGACTCCTTCCATTTTGGTTGAAGACAGGTGAACTCATGTGCTGCATTTTTATAGTGCTTAAACCTGATTGGTGTGTACAATTAAGCAATTATGTGTTTGCACACCTGATGGCTGTGTTTAACCAACTGGCTCATAGGTGTGATAATTTGACAGTCAGTGCTTTGGAATTGCAAGGAAGTGACATCATGATATACTTCTGTGTCTAATGTATACAAGTGTGTTTAGTGTTTTGCAAATCACTGTGTGTACTGTTTTGCAAAAAGTTTGAGGCTGACATTGTGCTTAAAGTGGTGCAAATCTGGGCCGATGTTTTGCTCCGTGAGTGTAAGGTTTTGATAATTGTGTAATACTTTTGATTTTAGTGTTTATGCAATCGAAAAAAACTGTAAAATCCTCACTAGCCATGTCTAGTGGTGAAGAATGTGAAGTGTATATGTGGAGGTCTGAATGTGTGTGTTGGTGGAGAGAAAGAAAGAGGCAAGGGAGAGGAAAGGCGACTTGTGGCAGAGTTGGGGAACCATGAGAGGAGAGCGGCAGATGCTAAGACTACAGAGAGCGCGCGTACGCCCAGGAGGCTGTATGCCCGTTGTCTGATTTGTTATTGGCTGAACAGCTCGCTTTCCACTAGTGGCACACACAACGGGCCTGAAAAGGCACACACAACTCTTCTAGGGCAATGAATAGTTACAAACAGCAAGTCTAATAACTCCTCACAATATTACTCAAAGGACTCGGAGGGCCATCTATCACAACACAAACAATAACTTGAGCAACAAGAATCCACAACAAGATGATTCAAACAACAAGCTAAACTAAGCACGCAATCACTTTCTCTGCCAAGATATAGACTTCTTACTTGGATTGCTTCCAATTAATTAGGTGTGTTTTAAAGGGGACATATTATGTAAAATGCACTTTACCATGGATTTCTAACAGTAATATGTGTCCCCGGCCTGTCTACAAACCCCCCAAACATAAGAAAAGTCCATCCTCTCCGTCTTTTGCTTGCTCCACCTTTCAGAAAATGTGTGCTCACACAGGCCAATTGGAGATTTTCCCTTGATGTCGTCATGAAGGCAGAGCCCCGGGGGTTGATGAGATCCACCCTGGGTATCTCAAGGCTCTGGATGTTGTAGGGCTGTCTTGGTTGACACGCCTCTGCAACATTGCGTGGACATCGGGGGCAGTGCCTTTGGAATGGCAAACCGGGGTGGTGGTCCCCATCTTTAAGAAGGGTGACCAGAGGATGTGTTCCAACTACGGCGGAATTACACTCCTCAGCCTCCCTGGTAAGGTCTATGCCAGGGTACTGGAAAAGAGGGTCCGGTCAATAATTGAACCTCAGATCGAGGAGGAGCAATGTGGTTTTCGTCCTGGGCGTGGAACTGTGGACCAGCTCTTTACCCTCGCTAGGGTGCTGGAGGGAGCATGGGAGTTTGCCAATCCAGTCCACATGTGTTTTGTGGATTTGGAGAAGGCTTACGGACATGTTCCCAGGGGCTCCCTGTGGGGGGCACTCCGGGAGTATGGGGTGGATGCCCCCTTGTTAGTGACCATTAAATCCCTGTACCAAAGGAGTGTGAGTCTGGTTCGCGAAGCCGGCAGTAAGTCGGACCTGTTCCCGGTGAGGGTTGGACTCCGCCAGGGCTGCCCTTTGTCACCGGTTCTGTTCATAACTTTTATGGACAGAATTTCTAGGCGCAGCCGGGTGGTGGACGGGTTTGGGTTCGGTGGCGGGAGGATCTCGTCTCTGCTTTTTGCGGATGATGTGGTCCTCCTAGCTTCATCGAGCGCCGACCTTCAGCTCTCGCTTGGGCGGTTCGCGGCCGAGTGTGAAACGGCTGGGATGAAGATCAGCACCTCCAAGTCTGAGGCCATGGTTCTCAGCCGGAAACGGGTGGATTGCCCGCTCCAGGTCGGGGGGGAGGCTTTGCCTCAGGTGTAGGAGTTTAAGTATCTCGGGATCTTGTTCACGAGTGAGGGTAGAATGGAGCGGGAGATCGACAGGCGGATTGGGGCGGCGTCAGCACTGATGCAGGCGCTGAATCGGTCCGTTGTGGGGAAAAGGGAGCTAAGCCGGAAGGCGAAGCTCTCAATTTTCCGGTCGATCTACGTTCCAGTCCTCACCTATGGTCATGAGCTTTGGGTAATGACCGAAAGAACGAGATCGCGAATACAAGCTTCCTCCGCAGGGTGGCCGGGCTCAGCCTTAGAGATAGGGTGAGGAGCTCGGTCATCCGGGAGGGACTCGGAGTAGAGCCGCTGCTCCTCCATGTCGAGAGGAGCCAGTTGAGGTGGTTCGGGCATCTGGTGAGGATGCCTCCTGGACGCCTCCCCGGGGAGGTGTTTCGGGCATGTCCCACCGGGAGGAGGCCTCGAGGCCGACCAAGGACACGCTGGAGG
The DNA here is from genome assembly GCF_002260705.1 of Seriola dumerili. NCBI lineage: Eukaryota > Metazoa > Chordata > Actinopteri > Carangiformes > Carangidae > Seriola > Seriola dumerili. The sequence goes on from NW_019174404.1 coordinate 24,324,375, forward strand.
GATTATATCTCGCAGCTGGCCTTGGAACGCCTCGGGATTCTCCCGGAGGAACTGGTGGAAGTGGCTGGGGAGAGGGCCGTCTGGACCTCTTTGCTGAGGCTGCTGCCCCCGCGACCCGGATCCGGATAAGCGGGAGACGACGAGACGAGACGAGACGAGACTGCATGATGGTGACGGTCCTGCTACAAATGTCTTTTTTGGTAAGTGGTTGAGCTCGTAACTTCACTAACTGTAATTGTTGTCTCTTCACTTACTGCAGCCATGGACACAAAGATGTATATGTGGGTGGCCAAAATGATTTCTGTTTGTGTAGTCCACGGAGGAGTGGGCCCACATTTCTTCTCAGACAGGCTATACCAACAGATTTGTGGGCTACCAACAGCCCCTGTCAGAGTTGAAGATGTTAGCGACCACACACTCCGGGAACAGCTGATGAAAGTGAGTATAAACATTAATAAAGAATTAATTTTGGTATTCATCTACAGCCCCATCTACAAAGGTTGGATAACAAATAAGAAAATTATTACTTGAAAATTATGAAAATATAGTATGGACAGTAGTCTCGAAACAATACAGCTGTAAACTATAGTTTTTAACTTGCAGTAGTTCTTTTCAAAGTGGTGGTTATTCAAAAGTATGACAAGTCTGGTAATTAGCATTATAAGGCGCATGTTCCCATCAATGTGCCACAAACTGTTGGGGTATGGTGCATGATAAACCCGTCTTGCAACTGTCCGGCTCCATCTCCTTGCAGCAGCAGTTTTAGTTGATTACTTGCTTTTGTGACTGTAAGTTTGAAAGACACTAGGTATCACTGCTACCACACAGGCTGCACAGATAGCCAGGCGCGTGATGGAGAGACTTGAAGAATTGTTAAAATATTTATTGCTGTGACCACAATTACTGATTGTTTAAATAAGCGAATGAATACATGAATGAAGACATTTTCAATTATTGCTAAGCACAGCAGTTCATTTGTGTCGGGATACTACAGTTTTGTTTTACAGCAAAGACCATACAGCTTTCACATTACTGATCATATCTAGTCTAACAAAAGGCAACTGGGACATGTTTTTATTTTTCTTATGCATGTAACTTACATAGCCTATCTTCCAGTTAGGTAAATGAGAATTTTATCCAACACTGCGAATTAGCCAGTAGCCGATGTAACAGGTGCGCTGTTCCTCGCCCCTCCTAGTGCAGCGCTGTGGTTTTTGTCCCACTGATTGCTGGGCAGTGCCACACCTTTTATATACGGGTCTGGTTCCATCTGCCTCCCTCTCTGCTGTCTTCTGGGGCCATTCGTCCACTGTGGTGGTGTGGTGTGGCTAGTGCAGGTGTGAGGAGCCATTGTGGTGTGGCTGTGCGCACACCGGAGCGCTGTTTGGCGTGTTGGCCATTGTGGCGCACGCTCGTTCTGCAGTGTACAGGTGTCGGATTACTGTCACCTTGGGGACCGGGCTGCCCGGCTGGAAGCCCCTTGTGTGGGTTTGTGCATCCTTGTGTTTGGACCAGGCAGAAGTCGGGGAGTAACTCCGCTGCTTGGCCTGCTGTGACGCTGCGCCGGTGAGGTCGATTCGGAAACTGATTCACCGCCACGGCTCGCTGGACGGCGCTGCTGTTTTGGCTCTATCGGTCTACATGGTTTTACTATTTGTTTTATTGTTTGTTTGATTTTACTAGTACTTGGTTCCGCTGTCTAATTACCGCTGTGTCGATGCGGCTGTCGTAGCAGTCTTTGCCGCTGTTTTTGTTTATTGGTTTATATAAGTATTTAGTTATTTTGAACATTGATTTAATTTCATTTGATTTCTTTTGTATTGTTGTTTTTATTCTATTTGAGATTTAATTCTTTCTGTTTTGTTAAGATGATTATTCATTTGAGTACCGTTTCATTGAGTTTGATTTCTTTTGTAGATTGTTAATTGCCTGTCATATTATATTTGAGAAGTGAGATTATTTTGTTATTTACTTTATTACTTATTGTTTGGTGTGTGTGTAGTGGTAAGGTGTGGCCATTTTATTGTTCTTTCTTTCCCTGTGGACAGGTGCTGTGGGCTCCGGGCGGCGACCCAATCCCTGGTGGCGGTTCTTCACGTTTTCAGTTTGTGTGTGTGCAGTGTCACGGGTGTTTTAGTTTCCTCCCTCCCTCGTTGGTTTCGGGCCGCCGAGGTAACCCAGCACTGTCCATTCCCCTTTCTCCTTTAGCCCCATGTCTAACATTATGTGCTTTAGACAGCATTTATGGAACATTCTTTTAGTAATCATTGTTTAATAAAGTTTGTATTATGAACATTGTCTTTTGCCCCGTGGTGATTACGAACTTGCGTAGCTTTTAGCTTTTGATAATAAATATTTGTTATTATTTCCTGGGGTGCAATTTCCCAGGTGGCGTTGTTCGGCAACAAACTCATCCTATGACCGCCACTTTGCCACACCTACATATTGGCCTAATTGGTAGGCTACTCTTTGAATAGAAACAATATCTGCAAAAGTTTAGAAAAAAATGTACATGCATGTAATGTATATGATATGATATGAATGCCGTGATAAACAGACTCACCTGAACTGATGCACCTGACAGAGAAACTTCAGTCTTCGTCTGCCTGGACATTAGCTGTAATTAGCATTCTCAGTTCACCCAAACTGCTTCTCAGTTCATTGTTTGTGTCTGGAGACAGTAAATGTTCAATTCTCTCAAGATTTCTACCACAGTTTTTGATGGAACGATGTTCTCTCTCTCCACAAATCCCGATTGAGGGCTCGTTCAATTTCGTGGCATTTTCTTGTGATTTTCTCGATTACCGCCAATGCCATGACTGCTTTCTTGTCTTGCACTGAGGGAAATTAAATAATTCTGGATATCTGAAATGACGACGACAGGGAAACCTACTGCAGAAAGTGATGTAATTTTTACTAGTCCACATATCTCAAAAGATAATAGGCTAATAAATGTCAAAATGGCTCACTTCAGTTATGACTAGTAACAATTGGATTGAAGATATCTGAAATGGGAGTTTTTCCTAGTAAGAATTATATTGCAGATATCCAGAATGAACATTTTAGATATCCAAAATGTAATTGTGGAAATTGAAAGCCCAATACACATGAATGGCAAAAGTGATGTCATTTGTCCTAGGAAGAATGATGTTGTGGATATCTGAAATGAAAATTGTGGATAGGAAGAATGTCATTGTGGATATCTGAAATGTTAATTTTGACTAGGAAGAATTGAATTATGGATATCTGTAATGAATCCAGTCTAGCTATTAAATGTTAAAACGGCCACTTATACTTTTTAAGGAGTTAAAGATATTTTCAATTGAATTTTGACTAGGAGAAATAAAGCTTTAGATATCTTGAAATACAATTTCTACTAGTCAGAATGTGATTGCAGATATCTCTAATTGCCATTTCTCCTAGTCAAAATTACATTTTGACTAGGAGAAATGCTATTATGGATATCTAAAATATAATTGTGGATAGTCAATGAACCCTTTTTTTTTTATTATTTTTTTGGGCCTTTATTGACAGTGCAGTAAAGAGGACAGGAAATGGGGAGGCAGAGAGAGGGGGAATGACATGCAGGGTTGTCTGATGTGGGACTTGAACCGGGGCCAACTGCAGCGAGGACCTTAGCCTCTGCACATGGGGTGGATGCTCAACCAACTGAGCTACTCGACACCCCTATCAATGAACCCTTTCTATGTTAAAATGGCATCCTATCTACCCGTCAACAGATAGTCACAATACATTTTTGGATATCTGCAATTGTTTTGTTTCTAGTCATAATTCTAATTGTAGATATCTGAAATTACATTTTTACTAGTCATAATATGAATTGTGGATATCCATAATGACATTTTTACTAATCTCAATGTATTTTTGGATATTCCCCTATTTTTGAATCGTCAGTTCCAATTATTTTTGAAGGAGGTGGGCACAGAACATAGAGATGTGCCATACCATACAGAAGTAAGGTGGCTGAGTAGGAGCGATTTTTTGAGCTTCAGGAAGTAATAACTCTTTTGTGCAAAGTAAAGGGAAATCCTTTTCATATCCAAACTGGCTGTATGATTTTGCCAAGTTGTGTGACATAACAGAGCATCTCGCCCAACTTAATCAGAGGCTGCAGGGCCGCCAAGAAGTCATAACAGGGATGTACAATGCGATCACAGCTTTCCAACTGAAATTGCGCCTATGGAAGTCCCAACTTGAACACGACAGTCTTGCCCACTTTTCTATCTGTCAGAGCATCTCAACCTCAGTCCCATGTGCTTGATTGGTTGCCAAAGTGAACCAGTTGATTAATGAATTTGATCTGCGCTTCTCTGACTTTAAAGCACAGCACTTAACCTTTGCCATCTTTGCCAATCCGTTCACCACCGGCATCGACAGTGCACCACATCACCCTCAGATGGAGTTAATAGAACTCCAATGCAACAGTAGCCTGAGAGCAAAGTTCCGGGATGCTGCAATCGAGGACTTTTACCGTCTCCTCCTATATATATATATATATATACAATATCATGAAATGTATTAAAATCTGGAATAGGTACAATGTAATATGTGTGCATTCTAATGGTTGCGCTTGCATTTTGTTTGTTTTGTGTTTGTTGTGATATGCAGAGATGGATCAGTGGATGAGGATGGTGTGTGATATGGTGTCTCACGGTGAGGAGGGATCTACTTGGTGTGTACAGGGCCAGGCAGTATCATCTCATCAACCTCAACCAGAACCTGACCAGTATAGTAATGACCTGAAACAATTCTCATTTTTATTTTGACTTTATTACTTATACTACTTTGTATATGTGCTCAGTGTGTGTGCAGGTGTGTGTGTTCATGCAGCCACATGTTTACTATAATCAAAGCTATTCCTCATTAGTTGGGCTTATGCACACTGCATGGCTATTTGCAGCCATTTGTTTTTGTAAAATGTTACACCACTGTCATCTATCACACATGATCTGAACATGTATGAACAATATATATGCCACAGACTGTACTTTAGATCAGAGCACAATTAATTGTTGCACCATAGTTCTGCCCCTCTCAACTGCAACCAAAAAGTTAAACAAAGTTAATGTAATAAATATTGCAAAAAAAAAGAACTTCATTATTCACTTGAAAATGTTGATCTTTGATGGATGAGTAATGATGAGAGTTTCTTAATCGCATATCACAATTATGTAATATGACAAAGAGTAGATATCTTAAGTCTTACAGTTACAACCGGCCCTTTGAGGGCAACCATAATACTGATGTGACCCGGGATGAAATTGAGTTTGACACCCCTGTTGTAGAGGAACAACGAGGAGCTAAACATTATGCATCAACCCAAGATTTATCATTAATACAAAATGTAAAATCTCTTCAGAGACCAACAAAAATTGCCACAGCTGACTGTATTTCAAGTCATCCAGGCAGGGTATTCGGTTAAGTTTTCAAACAGCAATAATCACGTCTCAGCATTATTTAATAAATAATCTCACAAGCATTCATGAATTTAAAATTGGTTTTATGAGATTTTAGAAAGGTTTCATTTTCACAGCAGAATGTTGATGATCACTTGAAGGTCTGTAGCATGTCAGAGAATGTCACCAATCAAGCACCAGCATCACTTGTGGTGGTCTAACCACATTGACTGGTAATATGGAATGGTCTAACTGTGATCAGAGTGTGGAAACAGTGGAAATATTGTGGAACAAAATAACACCAGTAACAGTTAAATGCTGCAACAACCATGAGAACACGTTTATGCAATATGTGGCTACAAACCAACCACTACTACCACAGAATACATTTGTTTGTAGCCTGATTCTGATTGGTTGGCTCGTCTTTAGCCTAGCTGTATTCTAATTGGTTAATTTGTAGTCATATTCTAATTGGTCTGTAGCCCTTTTCTGATTGGTTGGTTGGTTTGAAGCCATATCTTGATTGGTTTATTTGTAGCTGTATTCTAATTGGTTACAGATTCCTGCAGAGGAATCTCCTCCTTGCTCGAGCTGCAGTAGAGGGAGTAAGTGCTTTGTGTGTTAGAAACATAACTATGTATATTGAACAGAACATTTCAATACCTTGATAAAAAGTCATGTTTTTATGCCTCCTTGTCGGTGATAGCCAGGGCCCTAGGCATTATGTTTCCTACTTGACCATCTGTCCGTCCATCTATCTGTCCCATTCTTGTCAAATTGATATCTCAGTAATGCCTCGAGGGAATCCCTTCAAATTTGGCACAAATATTCAGTTGGACTAATTTCCTGCAGCTGTCAACTTAATTCAAAGCTTCACTGAAACTGAATATTTTGCAAATAAACATTTCAGATCAATCACACAATTGCAATACACAAACCTTCATTTTAAGAAGCATTACCAACACTCACTGCAAACCCCAAATAGACAAGCATAGAAAAGCCTCAAAAGGTAGCAATGTAGTGGCAAGACAGTTAATTCAAATATAACCTTGCTGCTAAGACTCTGCAGTTTTACCACATTTTGGAAATTAAGCTCACAGACAATGTAATCCAACAGGAGATTTACCAGGAAAATACAGTATGTGTGTTAAGAGTTGTGTCATCAGCATCATGTAGTGGTCAGAAAACACAGCTGCTCTACAACACAAAGATAGAAAGTTAAAATAAATGGACATTGACTGTTTCCCTGGTTAAAATTGTATAACTAGTTTCCATTGGGCACAATGCTGTTACTGTATGTAAGAATTCATTTGTAATGTGTGTTTCCTTTTATTCTTGCATCTTACATCATGTACTGCAATGCCGTTGATGGATGGACACCGGCTGAGCAACTAAGGACAGAAATCATTAGTAAAAACATGCTGCATGAGGACAAACAATATAATATATCTGAATGTGGCACATTACAGAGATGGACATTTGTTGAGATGACCATGGTCAAAAAAGTTGTAACTGTAAGTTGTTGAATGTTGTGCATTGTTGTGCTGCTCTGCTAAGCACTGTTACACTGTTGTAAAAATACTCTTACTGAGAACAGGTGCATTTATAGTTCATATTTTCTAAATGATGAATACAGCAGACCAGCTTTTGCTGTCTGACAAATGGTAGCCTCTTGTTGCACAGCAGGCTACTCGACTGTAATTTGTCAGTTTGTTACAGGTACAATTTGGATTAACACTGCAAACCAACAGGGAGCCACATACAATGCAACACTCAAAATGTTACTAAATATGAGTCTAATTTCTAGTCAAAGTATATGGAAAACATAATCACCTAATGAGTAGCACAATGTATCTTAGTCATAAAATCACATTTAGAAAGTGTTTGACATACTTTGATTAGAAATTAGACAAATATCTTTTAGTCGATTTCAGCAGGGTAGTCTCAAGCATGACTCCTGTTGCTAACTGTCGTGTCTCATCTATTTCTCCTGGTGAATTTTAGGAGAAAAATATGAGACACATATCAGACAAAATACTAATTAAAATGAGGCCTAAAATAGAATTGCAGTTTTGTCTCTGAGGTGTAAAAGAGCAAGTTTTGAGCAGTAGAATTTCCCCCTGCTTTGGAATCATGATCACAATTCCAGTTTCATTGGGGCCTCTGTGAGATGTGTACATCGTCATATTGACCCGCTGTTAAATGAATAGGTCTCTTTAGGTGAGTATAAGTAAATAACAAAAGAACTATTTGTTTTAGTTTCACCATTCGTATCAGTAAGCATGGTATTGCATGGTATTGTCCTAACAAGTTGCATAACTGCACAACATAATCTTGTGGCCATAAATGGAAAGTAGGAATATGTATAAATGATCTATATGTTCAGTTTTCAGGCTTGACACAGATCACCTGCCCTAGAGTCTGACACAGTGTTTCATATATAGGGACACTTTACAAGAAACAATCGTGCAGCCCCCCTCTCATGTGTAGTTGGAACATCTCTACCCCACTTAACATCTGATAGATGACACATTGACCAAATCCAGTAGCAGTAGCTTCATCCAACATGTGCTCCTGGGTTCCACACAAAGACACAATCTTCTGGTGACTGGCTGCAAACTAATGATGTCATGTAGTTACATGCACCAGAACCAGAATATAACAACATTTGAGACACAATCTAATGACGTTTGTGGGGTTGTTTGCTCATGTTGCAGTCAGTGTTACCACACACACAGCCCTGATGAAGGAATTCAGCTGAATTCTGATCATTGCTTTATATTTAAATGTTTTCCAAGGGCTTGACAGCTGCTTGATTTTCTCTCTCCTGCTGCGTTGAGATGGTTCCATGCTGAGAATCGGGGCAAACGTCAACATGTTATAGTATTGCCACGAGGGACTGCAGAATTGGATTTACCCAAGGACTACAGTGTAATTTCAGAGAAAAAAAGAATATTTTATTTGTTATCAAACTGATGAAAAAAGGTTGCGAAAAGTAACAATTGTAACACAAAAATGTGAATTCCAGTCAAGAGAAAGACTGCACCTCCACATCATTAAATGACAATGGCAGAAAATGGCAACATAATGGGACAGTAAAGTAATGTCAAAACAAGATGTTAACTAATGATAAAGAAGTAACAAGACTATGATTTGAGGTGACCAGTCAAAAACACCATTTTAGCTTGTGTTTCTGTGACCTTAAAGCCCCACCCATAAGCCTGTTTGTCTTTCTTGTCACAAGTCTGAATTTATTTTCTTTCAAAAAGAAATAACACTAGTGTAACCCAGAACAAGAAAGCCATGATACAGAAGGATGGGCACCTTGTATTTGTTGGACAACTGCAAGTAGTTAAATATTCATGCAACTTTAGAAACATCTCTGGTTAGATCTCTAGGCTAACAATACATGTTTATTCTTTATGAATATCAATATGATTCTCCACATTCTGATTAAAGTCCTTCTCAATGTAAATTAACAGTTAACAGATTTCATCATGTCAAATACGCTGATAAACCATATGTTCAGTCTGTACAATAGAGGTACTAAAAAATTACAACTGTCATGGATATGTACAATTTCCTACCTACAAAGTACAACAGCTAGTGTGTAATAAAATATGTAAACAAATTTCTTGTTTTTTGACACAGCTGATTGTGACAGCAGATAGAATTCACACTTTCAACATTTGATTTATTTTGTATACACATTTGTTAACAGTGTTGTAGTACTGCATTTGTCTTCCTCCTGACACCATAGAAAAAGAGTACGATATGCAATGAACCAACATACGATTTAGCAAAAAGATAAAACCACCACTGGCTGTGCACCGTTTCTTTAAGAGATCATTTTCCATGGTTAACATTTTGAAGGGTTCAAAGTGAAGAGCAGGGCTAACGTCTGATCTGGTGATGAAGAGCTGTTTTGGCATTTAGACAAGACTGTATACTGGACTTTTACCCTTCGTATTTCACTGTAGAATTAGAATGGCATGAATCTTACAGTCTGCTTCTGTCCTTCTGACCTAGAGATCGGGCCACTTCTTTCCACATAGTATCAGATAATGAGAATCACTGTGATAAATCAGATGCCAGAGTGAACAGAGTCTATGATTTCTGCCCACCGCACAATTTGCTTCCTTGGATTCATTTTATACACAGAAAAGTTTTTTTTTTTTCTTGATGTTCTTCTTTTTTTTTTTTCTTTTGCTTAAAGCAAAAATAAGACACCACACTTGTATAATGTATAAACCATAAAATTTGTCATATTCTGATACAGCATCCTTTTTTACTTTGATGGTGTTCATGTGCTTGACCCCTCATTAAGCACTACATGTTGTTTACATGCTGAAAATGTAGAAGATTATGGACCTTTTGTAATTAACAATTCTAACAAAAGTGTTTTGTTAATGCCAAGGATCACTTCGCTCTAAAAGTCACTTAGGAAAATGGTGTAGCTGTGAAATAATTCTATACTGATAATGTCTCTCACCAGATAGAAGAGTAAGATCTCTAAAGTTGCTATTTAGCCTTGCCATTATGCTTACAATAGTAAGTGTGCTTTATATTACAGTACATATCATCAGTTCAACTACTCAGCACAGTATAAGATTATTCAAGTTCCATGTTATACCATCATTTGTCATAGCTCCTCACGAGGAAACTCATAAGTGATTAGTGCTTTCTCTCTTTTCTCTTGTGTTGACAAAAGTCTCACAGTCACACATAATACTCCTTATCCTTGTTTTTCTGTTTCTTGTTGCTGCCTTTCAAGCTCTGCTGTTTCTCCTTCATCACAGCGCCATTGCTCTGCACAGCTGAGTTGGTTATGTAGTTCCTGCTCTCGTCCACCTGGTAGGAGCCTTCATCCCTGTTCCTGTACTTATACATGGCATACAGAAGGATGAGGATGCACAGGGCAGCGGCCGCCACTATTCCGATGACCATCCCGGTGGTGCTGCTAGATTCACGGACCACTTCCGAGGGCCCTGGAACTCGCCTGACGCCCGGCTCTGTGGGGAGTGCTGTGGGTATATTATGGAACATTGGGGAGGTTATTAATGGGCCCCTCGGCTTGGTGCTGTCTACCTCAAAGGATGTGGGCAATGGAAGCAACACTAGGTCGGGCTGGGGTTTTAGCTCGCGGTTATTCATTTTGCCAGCCGGCTGTTTGGCCGGAGCATTGTGGAGGGTTGCGGTGGAGGCAGAGGTGGCGGTGGTGCGGCTCTGGTCGGCAGTTAGTAGTATAGCGGTAGTGGTAGTCCTACTGCGGTTTGTTAAGTCTAAAAGTCTTGGGCGTGTGAGCTTTGTAGCCACCTTCAAAGCCAGACGTGGACAAGGTCTTATCTGTTACCAAGGATAAGGTCGTGTAAAAATCTTCATCATCAGTAGAGGGCAGGTTAGACTTGAATGCTTCCCCAGAGCCATACCCCGATATCACCAAGCCATCATCATCACAATCATCGCTGCCTCGGTCCGACAAGCAAGGTACCCCCGCCTCAGTGGCCTTGGACAGGGACTCTTTGGTGGTCTCAGTAATGGTGAGGAGTGGGTGGTGGGTTGAGGGAGTGGGGATGAAGGGTGTACAAGGAGCTACAGAGGGGTGCGCTAATGGATCCTCAAGTACTGGGATGACTAACTCAGCTCCTGGGGTTGGAGACAGACAGGTTAGAGGGCAGCCTTGGAGTTTTATAAAATAAACAACACAGGCAATGGCTAAATCCAAATCCATTGCAAGAAACTTGGCATATCAATTTAAGAGCTCTAAATAAGCAATTTGAAAGAACATTGACATATTTCTCAAAAGGTTTAAGAGGTGTGCAAGGATGAGCCAGAAAGATCAAAGTTTCCTTTAAATTCAAGGTTCTAGTTCTTTCTCAATATCATTTAAGAAACATTTAAAGGAAACGAATCTTCAGTCTTCAAATGTAAAAAAATGAACTATACATGCTACTACTGATGAAAACGTACAGTCAAAAGATACTGTAGTCATTATTATTCTTTTCATTTCTCACTTTTATTGAATAAGAAAATATAAGTTTAAGAAAAAGTCTCATCTAAAAGCACATGCAGTAACATTAATTTAGATCAAATAAAATGTTTTAGTCCAGACAAGACCAACACAGATTTTCATCATGACTGAAATGAGGGACTCACAGTGTCACTGCTCAGTGGCTCAGATCATCTTAAACCTCTTGTTTTTTTACAGCACTCCACAACATTGTAATTATAGTTCTACAAACATTTCTCAGCTGTAGAGCTGTTCTGCAGGTCAATGTTGAAGTCAAGTTTCAGTGAGAGTAGACAACCGACCAGTTTGTAAAAATTGGATCGGATGTAAATCACAATCCATTAGTACTCAAGAGAAAGATTTGGTGAATTAGGATTGATATAAAATTGGATGCACACTCTAGAAAAAGTTTTGTTACAATAACCAAGCCAATTTTTATATGATAAAGTCCTCAGTCTTTATTGTCGTATGCAAACCACCTGTGAAAGCTAAATATTAGAAAATAATTGCACATCGTGACCTCAAATTCATTAGCAACAAATTTGTGCATATCAGTTTCATCAATTTGTTTGTTCATGCAAACTTTGATAGTTGTTGATTTCAACATGCTGAATGCCAAGTACAGATTATTAAGATAACTAATAACTGGTCATGTTAGTTTGATTACACTATCATCACAATTCTGATGGCACTGAGAACCTCCTTTGTTTTTTCTTTCTTCTTTTTATTTGTTTTTGTCATTTTTTCTTCATTGTTGTTTTAATTCAACAAAATACAACAAGTCTATTGTAAGAGCAGCTCTGTCACCAAGAAAAACCTGTTTAACTATAACTTTAAGTCAATGGCATAGCAAAGTCAGTGAATGCTCACCCCTTGTGAAATATTGTGTAAGATATACTTTCATCCAGTGTTTGTAGGAATGTGTTTATTTCTGCTCCATAAACATGACAAAGTTCATCAATGTGACTACAGAGCAGCACATTTCTCTTGTTTTTAAACTCAGAAATTTGTTTTTGTCATTCTTGCTTCTCTCTGTTATTTGACATTCACTGTGCAGGATGATGGATGTTGACAGTTTAACACTGGAGCTGTTTTCAAATCCTTCTGGTGGCAGTGAAAAGTCCCTCTGTGCTCACCTACAATCTGAAGCAGGATTTGTCACACACTACTAGTGTGGAAGCAAATCCCTCTCTAATGGGGAAGTAACAGTGTGATGTGGAAAATGGAAGCCTGAATTGCACATACATGGTTAATAATTCCTAACAACTAACAATCGTCATACTAGTCAGCACTTAGGTGTAGGACCTCACACAGGTAATGTAAAATGTACAGTACTAATAGTTTGAGAATTATTCACCATGTTTATCAAAAATAGGAAAGAAAGCAAGGTTCATTGTTTTTTTCATAAAAACATGTTGCAAGTTGTCTGTGACACTGTATGATGTTAATTTACCTACATGCACCTCTTCAGTCTCTGTAGATTCTGAATGGAGGCTGGAACAACTCGCTATAAAGTGAGATCAGCATTGTTCCTCCTCATGGATGTGCTCTCAAGCAGGTATCACAGGAGTGAACATTCAAATTACCATTGACATGAAAAATATCCACTGCCAAAACATTTGCACACTGAGTCTCTGATGCACATTCCACACTGTATATCAATCAAAACAAAAAGACTCTGACGGACAAATTACCACAAACATCAACATTCACAGGCACACAACTCTGTAGCTCAACAAAGGCTATTTTATTCTATATTTTCAAACAATATAAAGGTTTAGTTGTCAATGTCACAGGTTGATCAAAGATGCAGTTTGAAATATTAGAAAAGTGCCACCTCACACAGATGTGTGTCAGCTCACATTGGCTCTGATTCAGTCCGTATTTCTTAGAGGTAGTACATGTAGCAGTTTGTCTTCATATAGAGCCTCTATTTTATTTATGAATATATTCATTCAGTGATGTAAACTTGCTAAAGTTGCTACATGAAACAGCTACCATGTTCATTAGCCGCTTTTCTTTTAGTGTGAGATTTACATGGAGAGAATACATTTTGAGATGTTCCACTCCTCACATTTTACAAACCGCATCTTTAAAAACAACAATTCAAAGACAATGAAAACATACATACAATATATTGGAACTTACATCAACAAATTGCCCACATGATTTAGGCATGAAGAGAAGAATTTACAAAGGAAAAATTGTGTAAGAATGTTGGATAGCCACTTGGTACCGTTAAATGTCATTTTTCTCCATTGTAGAGTGTGTTCTATCTTAAAAGATGACGGTACAGGGAGGCAACAACACATACATCCACACCACATAAAAAATAAACACCATAATTCTGTTTTTTTATGTTTTGCTTTTTCCTGGTAAATAATTTGCTTTTACAAAAAATGTGTATCTACATTTTTTTCATTGCAATAGACTTCAGTATTATCTAAAATCTATTTATGTTACAGTTTTTGCTTAAATTATCATTTGTTCTTTAGTGTAGAATGGATGGATGACTAGTTTAATATCTCTAAAGACAAGGGAGAAGGTGAAGAAGGGGTGGGACCTATGAAAACACTACATAGGAAATGAGGGTGATGAGGGTGACAGTGTAAGTCAGTTGCCATGTCCATGTAAAGGCAGTACGAAGCGGTCGGGCGGCATTAGAGCTTTTGGCTGTAAGGAAGGGTGGGGATATACAAACAATGAGCAATGCCCATCTACAGAAAAGAACAGAAGAAATCTAACACTGACAAGTCTGACAAACCCTAAACTGCAACTTCTTAGCCATGCAACTCATTTGTTTTTTTTTTCTTACAATCAAAATATCATTCAGCAAAAATAATTTATTTTGTCAAAATATTAAAAAAAATGTCTGGAAAAATGGAAGATATCTGAGAAGAGGATCTGGAACTGCTTCACCTACTAATTTGTGGGCTTGTTTATATGTTTACAAAATGCAGGTGGTTGAACTGATTGTGCAGGTGTTGTTTTGATCTTTTACTTTTTTTGTTCAGTACTGTAGGAAATACAACACACAAGTTAGTCACTGAAGTAGTTCCAAATCACAAAAAGTCAAATTATATCAAAAAATATTTCACACTGTGTTTTAAATATTATCCGATTGACAAAAAAACCAAACCAAACATACGGAATAAGCCAAAAACCATAATCAGAACCAAAATGCCAGTGATCAATTGGATAAATGCAAAAAATATGACCAGTTAAAACTACCAAATGATATATGTTGAGATGAAAGAACAAAGCCATTTAAATTTTTGCACACACTACAACCGGATGCACACAATAGAAAACAGACACTGTTGAGAGAGGCACTCGACTGGAAGACGGGCTCCTCTCTCATGTGTTTCTTGATGATAAATCTGTCTGTAATGTTAGTCTTTAAACATGAACTGGCCCAGCAGTCTGGGTCCACATCGGAGAGAGATGGTACTGGCTGAGAATGGGTTATTATTATTAATTTTTGGTTTTGTTTTAGTTGTACTGCAGGATGTTGATGCATGCTTAAAGTAAGTTGCATTTAGGGAAAGTAGAAAAGAAACAACACAGCAAACTGAGGGCAGGTAAAACTGATTCATGTTAGAAAAATCTGAGACAGACACTGTGTCCCAATCCCTTACTCTAAACCAATCATGTAACAGGTCATGTTAAACTTTGTCCTAGCAAGAAACAATTTGATACGACATGCATGCAGACAGACATCAGTCAAACTGCAACTTTGTAAAGTTACGGCCAGTTCTCTGTGTCTCTTGACACAGTCGTATCTGTTATCATCACACATATACTTTGTCAATTTTCACCCCTAAACCCACAAAAAACTCAAATTCCAATTTTTGTGTAGTATGCAATTGGGACACAGCTCAAGTTTAATTAATAGCAGGAACAAAAATAAAAACACAAAACATATATTAATAATATTGTGTCATGTAGTATAATGTGGGATGAAGTTCATTTAGGTATGATTAGGAGTCAAAAGACAAGCTTAAAGCTGATATCCATAACACATGGTGTATATGTTGTGGCCCTGTGTGGTGGGGAGAGGTGTGGTAGTTGGGGGGAGGTGATCACAGCTGATCATAACCTCCCAAAACAAAACTTGTTCCAACCAATGAAATTAGATATGTTAGATTAGATAGTGTCTCAGTTATTGGCACTGTCGACAGGTGTGAACTGACAGGTTATGACCAGCTGATCAATATTTCTCAGTAACAGTTTATTACTATAGTGGGTCAAAGGGTGTTTTCATGCTTACATTTAATGTGAAATCTGAAGGGGCTCGTCATGCAAGTTACCACTAGAGGAAGATCGCTCACTGACAACATACCAACAATAAAACCTCAATTGATTCAACACAGTATCTTTACCAGTAGGCATGTAATGGAAACTGGGTACATGTTTTACATGTATTTGAACTGTGGTTTAAGCTGTGCTCACATATACAGTAGATACATCAAAACAAGCTCCATGTTGTTCTCTGGCAGTAGTAAATATCTGCACTTCACAAATGTTCATCAGAACAACAGTAAATCATTATTACAGCAGAAGCTCTCATAGGCGAAGTTGTAGTATGTTTTACCATTACTTCCAATTTTGAGAGATACTAAACATTCACTGACTGAGTGATATTATGGATACCAGCTTTACCTCCACAATGCCTTTTGACATATAATTCATTATTTTGTCTAATGCTACCTACATGCTTTCCCCATGTAGGTAAATGTATATAATCGGAGAGGAATTTCATAAGATGGCACATGTCTGACTATGCTCAAGTAAAAATGAATGGAGACCAGTGGTTACTTGTGGGCAGGAATTGTATTAAGAACATATGGCATATTGAAAAAAATGGTGTCTGATTTGTTATTACTGCCAAAAGGGTCTGATACCAACTGTGATTTAAAACAAGCATACGTGTTATAGATTCAATGAAACCCCTTTTGACTTGAAGTGTTTTAACAATGTCCCACAAGTAAAACAACCCCATATTTTTTTATAAAATTCCAACTTTAGCAGCTTTATTTTTTTATCTCTTAACTTTTGCAATGGTAAATCATATGCTATTATTATGTTATTATTTTCTTATGGTGGTGCCTTCTTGATAATTTAAGAATTATTAATTGTTAATGATTTGAATGTATTAATCATTGTGGAACCATGTTGCTGGCAAATAGCATCTATGTGATCTTCAGCGGGGTAAACATATTGGCTGGGACACCAGGGCCAGTTTTACATTCAGCTCAACTGGCTAATTAAATGATGTGATTGATGAGGGTTGATTATTATTATACTGATGCTGCTCAGCTTGTGGGGACTTTGTCGACTATTATGTTCATATTACTTTATTTCTTCAGGAAACCGAGGTCACTCTAAACATTGCTACAATCTGCCTCTTAAAATGAGCTGAGAGGTCTTTAATATAAGTTGAGGAGTTTATTACTTCAGCACCACGGACAGCGTCATGGTTTCATCAACACACAGCACAGTGAGGTTGTGGGCGGGAGGGGGAGGATGGAGGTTAACAATAGTTTGTGCTACATGTCTATGAATAAACTGGAACTGGAATCAGTCAAATCACCATGTATCTTTAACAAGTATAATCATAATCCATAAAACTACTGACTGTATAATTGCATATAAACCAAATGACAGAGTCAAATATGACAAAAACATAAAATTACCTGCTAACTCCTTTACGTATCACAGGTAAACTAGTCTTTCTCCTGTAGTAGAAAGTTTAGCTGCAACGGTTGGAAGTGTTGACACAGAATCTACGTAATGCAGAATCTACGTAGCGTCCCCTCAACTGTTGCTGCTTAAAGTCCCTAAATTCCACATCAGGAGGAGGTTGCGGTGGATGGATAAATATGAATATATAACCACATTGTTATTATTGTAACCATGACAACAAAGATCATCTAATGTTGAGGAAGTAATTATTTTAACCCAAACCACCATCTTTTCCTAAACCTAAGCAAGCACTACCGTAATTATAAGTAACCATGGGGGTGATCAGCACACCGCTCTTGGTACAGTCCATGTTTTTAGTAAGGTAACCATGACAACCAAGGTCTTGCAGGCATGCCGCCTATAGGGACGCTACTTCAGGAGACACTGCTGGGTCGTATCAGAGGGTTGAAAAAAACGACCTGCGGATGTTCAGGTTGGAGGAGTTGTTGCTTGACAGCTGCTGCTGTTTGTCTGACCAGCCTATACAGAGTCTACTCTTCTCTCTCAGCCAAAACACACAGCCAGTGTGTGTGATTTTGTGTGGTTCATTTGCTATTTTGATGGTAGATCAATCATCATTGATAGTGAATCTTATCACATGAAGACAGACAACCATGAAGTGAACACACACACATCTGCGGCCATATGCAGAAGAAAAGTGGGGGGGGTTTCTGTGAGTTTATCATTATAATGACAATAGAAGAAAATAATGTGTGTGTGCATTTAGTTTTCTCTAGACACAGATAGTTCTGAGAAACCTAACCTTAGCGCAACATCAAAAACCCAGTTTCCACCAAAACAACATTCTCACTCACAACTCGCTCTGGAGTTTAACGCTCCCCTTTAGTGTCTTTCTTTGAATGAAAGAATGAACCACTACATTTACTAATGGCAGTGGAGTCTACAGGTGGTGGTTGACCTGGATGACTGTCAAACCAGGAACCAGGGTTTGAATCCAGAGTCTGTCTTTGTTTAGGTCTAGTCTCTCAGCACTTGGTTAAGCTTAGGGGAAAATTGGGTTGTGGTTTAATACAGAAGAGGTTTAGTGTGACTTCGGAACCATACTACTGGCTCTCCCCATATACAACAGTGAGCTGCTTGACTCGTGCATTAACCTTCACTGCAGCAGAAAACATTGTGCTGCCCTGCTGAGAAATTATGTTAAACCTGGTGTGTGTAAAAGGTGATGCCATCACATATCAACTCACCTGATGATCACAGTAATACATTGACAATGCTGTCATGGACACTGCAGATTCGAGTGATAACTCTCTGTAGGCTCATCATTACCAGTGCCCCTTTTGACATTATTTCACATTGTTAGTTGATACATCAAGACCTGAAGGATCTATTTTCCCTGTTGCACTGGATGATCCATATCCCTGTGGAAAACTACCCTCATGATTTTACATCTTTAAAACCATTCTGGACAAAGGCTGTGGAGACTATTGAAAATACAAAATTGACTATAGAAATTGGAGCCTTTGAGATGGTGTCTGTCTTCACATTGTCATTTATCTGATCAATTCTTAAAATTTGTATTCATTTAAAAAAAATTTTTTCCTTTTTTTCTTTTTCTTTTTTTTTTTTAAACTAAAACAGATACAATTTGAAGAAGGCTATTCATTCACTCTGCTTAATAAACAAGCAGACACTTGAGGTCCTAGGTCTTATGTGTATGAGTAGTGAATTTAACCATTTACTAATAACAAAGGTGTTATTGTTATTGTGATATTTTCTTGGTTCTTACCTGCCTGGTTGTTTGACTTAGAATAATGCAGCCTAATTATTTTAATTATGTCAAACAGGCAGTGTGATGATACTATGGAAAATCCATTTCAAATTTAGAGATGAATTCATCCACAAATTTGCAGCTAAGAAATAAAATATCTGCTCTGTCAAACAGCAGCATACACAGTGAGCAGTATGGTCTAGCTCAGGAAATGAAACGTTATAGTTATTATTCATTTCTTTCACACCACAACAATATAAAACTTTTAAGACTTTTCACAGATTCTCAAAAACAATGTCACGTGTAATCAGTTTTGTATAAGGAAGAGGTAGTTGAAGATTTTCTAAAAGATAAAGGCCCTGTAAGCTGCAACGCAACACTGCAGTGCTTCAGCGTCACAAAAAAAACAAAACAAATTAAAGACAGATGTGATAATGTCCAGTTTTGATAGTTTGAAGACAATCAGTATTTCAGCCTCCTGATTGACAGGTCCATCTTATATAACATTCTGCACACTGTGAGTCATGATTACTGTCCAGGGTGTTGGTCCTGGGACCTAATGATGATTGTTTTAAACCTTTGTGTTAATTTTGGAATCTTTGGTCTAAAAGACAATTATATTGATTGTTTCTAACAAAGAGTCACATAAATCACATCAGTCAGAAATATTTCCTCTTAATAAAACTGCACCCCCTTTAATTTTCTCCACCAATGTCCCACGCTGGTGCTCAAAGGTGCTCTTATTGGAACAGTTGTTCAATACGCTAGCTCATACAACTTGGCCTCATGTTATTAGTTTAATTAGGGCTACACATCATCAGATTCAGTATCGTGCTGCTTAAGTTCTTCAACTGCCACATAGCTGATATATGTTCATGGTAAAACTGTTTATTTAACAACTCTAAAAATGACTAATTAGTAGCGATGCCCCGATTGATTGGTTGCCGATCATTATTGGCCAATTTTCATTAAAAATAAGTGATCACTACATTGGCATTAATGCTTCTAGTCACCGATCACCTGTGGTTAGTGTGGTGTCTGCAGCTGAGAGAAGCACTGTGTGCTGTGTAGTGTAGCCCTGCCTCCCACCAACAGGCCGCCAAAACGGTCGTGTGGAACGTTTACAAAGTGTGTGAGACTGATATAATGTACGCCATCTGCAATGCATGCCATGCATTTTTTTTTTTTTTTTTGAAAATGAACACGAGAAATCAAATACACACATGGCCACAGCCATGTTCTGAGGCATATTTATTTTATTTATCAGACTATTTGCACTGTTTGGCCTATTGAAGAGGTTTAATAGTTTTTTTCAGTCTGTAATGATAGTAACTGCTGTTATAACAAAACAAAAAAATGATTGGTATCTCACTCATAGATTATCGGTATCAGTGGCAAAAAAACGTGATCGGAGCTTCCCTACTAATTAGCAATTATTGTCTGTATTTTCACTTCTTTGTTCTGTTTCTTGTGCTGTAAATGTACTGCTTTGTGCTCTTTGGTGAAGGTATTACATTTTTTTTCAATGTCAAGCGGAGAGACCAAAGAAAATACATATATATCACAGGGCAGGATCTGATCTTCATTCAGCCCCACGGACCCCATCTCAGTAATTCTGAGGTGAGCGCCTCAGAATTAATGTCTTCAGTTTTTTGTACCACCTGTGGGTCCCCTGCAGCTTTTGCTGTGTCTACAGTCTACATGAAGTTAAAAAAGGAGTGTGTTTCACATTTTACCAGATGACAGCTACGATGTGCACTTTTGAGGATGGAGAAGTTTCCATACAGCTTTTAGCATTTCATTTTTTGTGAAAACAACCGGACAACGAATTGTGATTGTGCTTTTCCACTGAACTGGTTTCTGATATATAATGTGAACGAAAGGAATATGTTTTGAACAAGAAATTGCTGAAGTGAGTCTGAAAGAGCTTGGCTAGACAATAATCTAATTTAAAACCGTATTAAATATGGTTGTATGAGTTTTTAGTAACTGACTGGTTAAAGAAATTAACCTGGGCATTAGCAGCAAAGAACTATGTTGTTTATTATTGGCCATGGGTTGTTTTGTACTGAAATCATATTGTGTGAATCAGAATATATGGTCTCCAAGACAAAATAATAATAATAGAACCTGTGTAATTGTTGATCAAATATCTATAGTTTACAGTAGTAACTGTTTAAGAACTCTTCTAATTTGCCATCTTATGAAATGAGTAGAAAGGTAAGGAGAACACAGAATTACAACAGAGAACAGAATCACTTGATAACGTCTCCAGACAAACCAAACATACAAACAGCCACACTGACAAAATAAAGACAGTGTGGGGTAAGATAGACGACATTCGATGACGCTACGACCGCCAAAAAGATTTCCAACTGAAACATGTGCAGACAAAGCAACCAAGTCAGCCGAAATGGGGGAGCATGGAGTCAATCAAAATGCATGCAGAGACATGATCAAAGGTGACACTAAAGAGAATGAGTTGAAGAGTTTGCTGAATCATAGCACCAGTGATTGGTACCATGATTCAGCAAAGTGGAAAATACAAGAGTTTGTATGTAAAATGGAAAAAAAACAAGAATTTGTGGCAAGAAAAAATCTTTTGATGCCATCCACACTAAAATTTTCAAATGCAGTATATTATTAGGAAAGTTGGTTGGAAAGGAAAGACGCTGGAAGACTGAACATAGTTTTCAATTACATCTGCCATCAGTTACATAAAGAACTTTCATGACAAAAAAAGTCAATGGCAAGAAATTTTTTTTTGCCTTTTTATTTACTTTGAAAAAAAAGAGATGTCTTTTATCAAAAGCTGCATGGTACAAAGCCACGTGGTCCAGAATATATGTGGAGACAATTATCGCCCACCAAAAAATCACGCCACACATGATGAGGCCAAAACAAAAAAATGTGTTTTTGGATAATTGGCGAATAGACGGGAATTATGTCTTAAATAAAATCCAGAAAATATAAACCAAAACAGGAAATAGCATTGACTCCTCAAAAGAACAAAGGAAATTTAAAATCAAAGCATGCCGCTGTCATCGTCAAAGTGATGTAAGTGTTAGAATGGTGTGAATTTCTGTGTAAACACATGATTGGATGACTGGGGCCCTGTCGTCTTTCTTCACAAATCCCCATGAAAATCAGGCCTGACAGCACAACTTAAACCCATTTACACCACAACCTTTCACACTCGTTGAAAAAAACTGGGAATGACCGTAAAGATCCTACTGGAGATCCTACTGGTGGTCAACAGAACAGAACTAAATCCCCACCAGTCATTGATTCATATTACCATTAAGAATTAGACTATCAGCTCCTCACTTAAAAAAAAGAATCTGATTTTAATTAAGCAAATGATCCCTGAAATGTCACAGAGTGCTACTCAGTCATTAATCTAGCTTTTTATTTGCAGCAGCACTGTTTCAGATGCAGGATATTCTTGAGCTAAAAGTCTATGATGAATAGGGCTTAGAAAAAATCTTTTCTGAAAATGTATTAGCATAATGTTATTTTATTCTGAGTAAGTGTCCTTAACTTTTAAATAGTAATTTGTCATAATGACAGAGAGACTGAAATGTTATTTACACCCATCAGAAGCACTTTAAAAGGTAGTCTATTCAGATAAAGCTTTCTCTGTGGGCATCATAGTTCAAATAAACACTATTTTTTAAAGGCTATAATGTAATAAAATCAAATAATAGGCTATAGAAACTATGCTCTGAAAAAATTGTCCATTATTTAGCATGAAAGTGACGACAAGGCTGTTTGCTGTTCTAAAAATGATATGGACATTCCCAAATTCTTTCAAACTGACTCTCTAAGTTATTATAACAATGCTTAAACATTTTTAGAATTTCTTTTATATTTAGATACAAAAAAGACAGAATAACATGTACACCTAAAAGCAAAAGTATGACCCAAAAAAAAGCTTGTACACAGAAATTCAATGATATCTGTTCTCTATTAAATGTACCAACGTACGCCTCTATGGAAAAACACAAATGAAAACAAAAGTAAAATATATCAATGTAGTCTAGACAGCACAATCTCTGAATGCTGAAAACAAACTTTAAGAACAGAAACTGGCAAAATGTATTATTTCAAAATGAAAACTTGTAGAGCAGTGAATGGCAGGAGCAGTGGACTCAAACACCATGTGACACATTTTGCAGCATCAGTGCAGAGAACATGGCTCACCATCATACAGATTTTGCACATTTGTGATGACATGTAAAACCCTCATTATTCCTCTCAGCAGACAGAATCTGTATGGTGACCATGTTAACCACTGTGGAAGACCCCATGAGCAAGTGTAGCTCATGATATGAATTGCCTTCGGTGTTACTGTTGTCAACTAGTAACTTATTAAATTAACTTTCTGCATAGTTGATGCAGGTCAATCGTTTTTCAATTTGAATTGAATCCTGAACAATCCAGCTTCCCCTGGATTGGGTGATGTTTAGTTATGCTTACTGTTGCTACATTGGCTGTTTCATGAAGTTACACTTTGTCCATTCATGGGGGTGTGATGCTTTGAGGATGTCTTTATCCTCTGGTGCAGATGAATGAAAGCACAAAGAAAGCAAGCAAATGCAAACTAACCTAGCCCACCTGCATGGCTAGTTTCACACTCCTCCAGGTCTTCGTCATCACTCGAACACTCTGCGGATGACACAATGTCATCTGCCGTATGCTTCATGGGCAGAACGTTGGTCATCAGAGGTCACAGCCACAGCAAAGATACCCAAACATAAAGAGCCACCAGCAAAAACAAAGAGGACACAAAAAGACAAGGGAAAATGTACAAAACAAGTTAGAAGGTGAGCATGAACGTTAAACTCTCACTTTGGAAAAAATAGTTTGACAAAAAGATCTTAACTCAAGGTTCACTTGTTTTTGGTTTTTCATGTCCCTACCTTGTGTCCCTCAGTTGATACAAGTTTGATCAGTTGCTATGGGAATGGCTCAGTTATTATCACGTGACCTAAATAGGAACTTTGACCATGGGTCATATTTGCATTTATTTATTAGATGTTTTATTTCCTGGAGGCGGATGCACTATAACTGAGAGAACTGCACATCAATTAACCAATGTACTGCATCACAGTATTTATATTGACTGCTAATTTAAAATGCCTGTCCCTAGAAGGGCCTTTAAAATAAGATGTTTACAGACAGTTAAACTATGTGGTCGACCTGATAAAGACTTGCTGGCATGCACATACAGACACATACACATATAGCCTATATACATATGACTTCATGATTGATGGTTTTTAAAAAATCCTTCATTTTGATTTTAAAATGTTGATGATTTTGGTCTGGCTCTCTGTAGGCAGTGTAAACCATATGTCAGCTGTGTTGTAAGAAGAGATGTATTAAAGATTAGAAAAGAGGTATTCCTAATCGATCCAAAGGTCCAGTAATGGTCACACCATGTCACAGAGAACATGAGGGCCTGGCCATGTGAAGATTTGCAGATAAGATTTGCATTTGCAATTCTATCAATAGTCTTCAAAACTTGCCATGTTCAGGTTTATTGGGTTGCGACAATGGTGTTATCTTACTGGCTTTTTGTCAAATATTTTTATAGTACAACTGAAAATCTTGTAAGCTAGTAACAGTGGGACAGT
Organism: Seriola dumerili; assembly: GCF_002260705.1. NCBI lineage: Eukaryota > Metazoa > Chordata > Actinopteri > Carangiformes > Carangidae > Seriola > Seriola dumerili. The sequence continues at coordinate 24,348,918 of NW_019174404.1, forward strand.
GGTCTTAACATCTAATTCAGTAGATATGGGCTGTCTGTCAGAAGAAAAACATTTTTGACATGAAGTGTGAAACACAAGTCAATGAGCTAAAGCTTCCAGGTGTATTGACAACTTGTCTGTAACTGTAATAGCTGTATCATCCGTGTAAATTTAATGAGCAGCTCCTTGACATGATGCAGCAGTTTATTAATGTACAGATTAAAGAGTACTGGTTCTATGCGATGCCTGTGGGACTCCTGTCTTACACTTTAAAAGAGAGAAAAGACAGTTATTTTTTATCAATTTCTTTTCTTTCAGGTCAAAGAAGGCTGAACTCACCAAATTACCTTTGTATGTTTACATTTTTTCCAAAAGGAAAGAATTCACAGTCTTAGTGGAAGATTTCAGTTTGAACTTGAATTGTAATTGCTGCAGGTAATTAGTCATTTTTAGGTAGCTCATCAGTTGCATTGCCACAACCTTTTCCAAAACCTTAGAAGAAACATTTAAGATGATGATTGGCAGGTAATTACCCAGTTCATCAGGTGATCCACTTTTCCCGAGCCTAATTGGATCTAGTTTTACAGTAGTACATGTTCATCACATGTTGTAAGAAGGCTTTAAACGGTTCTGTAAACTATCGTCAGTGCCACTAGATGTTGCTCTAGACTAGCAGCATCTCAGACCAAAATAAATGTTTGGTTGGCCACACCTCCGGCCTCCATTCAGTGTAAACCCCCCACCCCTACCCCTTCCTTCAAGTTCTCAGTCAAGGTGTTACAGAGCCCAGCGAAATCGTCCACTAAACACATAACAAGAAGCTTAACTGAATAAAGTTTCCCTGTGAACATGACAGCCAACAAAAACAATCTAACCACAAGCATTTGCCCCATGCTAGCATTGTCGTTATATGTTCCACAGCAATGCTTACAGTTAGTCAGCTAGCGATAGCAACATTTACCAAACAAATTCATAATAACAGTAACAGCAAGTTAATGTTAACATGTTTACTGTAGCTGATCACTACTGAAAATATAACATTATGTAACATTATGAACCATCAAGTTACTGACACATGGAGGAGAAGAGAAACCTACTCTGAGCCAAGCTGGATCCTGTAGCAGCTCGTAGGATTCTCCTCCCAGTAAAGCCAGACCAGTATTGGCTCCATGGTTGGACTGGGATTGAAATTCAGCCTAGGACTAATCGACTAGGACAGGGTGCACAAATGACACTGCTGGAGCAGGTAAAGACTTTAAAAACTTAATGGATGTTTTGACGATCCACTGGCCAACCAGGATATGAGTCCTCATGTCCAGTCCACCTGTGCTCTGGTCTTGTCTCTTTCTTTGTCTGGAGCCTTTCAGACAAAAAGCTGGTTTGTTCAGTGGAGGAAATTCTGGAAGGTCTCTTTCACCTGAAAGCTGCGTACTACACGCATACTACACTGTGCCATCTTGCACTCAGGATGCCATTACTCCATTATATCGCGTTATAGAAAATAGTTGTTTGTCCTTGTATTATTGATTAAAATCTAATTTACAGAACCTTTAATATTTTGATGGTCAAATATTTCCCAAGGCTTAAAGTGATAGGATCAGGTTATTAGACACGAGGTTGTGCGAGGTACTTATCTGTGGTCAGTGTATTACCTGCAGTAGATTCAGTTTAGAGAAGCAGCAGGAGCACCAATACAGGAGCTGAGAGACTCTAAAGCTGGGTTTCCATATGACTTTTGCAAATTTCATTTTTTTTTTTTTTGGAAAATTGTGTTAATGTGTTTTGACATAGTTGTACAGCTTTTAAGGCTATTTGATACAGAGTGCTGTGATTCTGAGTTCTTGAGATCTGTTGCCTCTGCTACTGCAGAATCCTCAGGCCAGTCCTGACGGCACTGGACTACAGGTCACATGGGTCGCCTGGCCCCCAAAAAGCTCCTTGGGTGACGACCAATTGAGGCTGCTCACATGTGGTTGAGGTGGACAGTTGTTATTCTTAAAGATGCATAGAGTGTTAATAAGACAGACAGCACATTCTGCACAGAGCTCAACAAGCAACTCTGACTCTGCCTCCTGCACCATTTTGATTCTTATAAATCTTGTTATTCTTCTAGCTATCTACAACATATATGTGCAGAAGGTATCATCCGTCTCTCTGTAAAGATAGTCTCTGGTGTCAGATATCAATGTCCTCCTTGAGCTTTTTCTGGTCATCCACTGACTCCTGGTCAGTGACTTTTGACTTCTTTCCCAGTGTTCAGTCACTCCAGTTTCAACCAAGTCATACAAATCCATGAAAGATAAACAAATACTTGTTTTCACAGAACAATATTACACTTATTTCCTGTAAATTGGTTCCACACATTGTATCAAATACATGTTCTGCATATACTTTGCTATATTTATGTAAAGGTTTTTTTTTTTACTTTCCAATTGTGCAAGCAACAAACTTTCCTTTTTCAATTGCCATAATAGTAGTGCGATTTTTATTAATAAGAAGGAATTAGGGGATAGAATGCATGCATGCTACATATTTATAATAAAGGTTGAGGGCTATGAAAATTACGAGAGTTTCCCGGGAGACACTACAAAGGGAGGGGAGGGCACTGGGAGATTACCTTGAAACACGGGAGGCAGGTGTGTGGGCAGGTATGCTTTAAGTGTCTCTCGAAAGGTGTCACCGTCCCTGTGCTCTGCAGTAGTACTAACTGACTCACCTGAGTAAATCCAGTTTGTTTGAACAGAACCTCACTCTCTAATCTAATCTAAAGTGAGTTCATTCTAGTCAGACAGTTGTTCCTGCTAACCTAGAATTACTGCAGCTCCAGTGCATTCAGAAAGTATTGATTAAAACATGTTGTAGTGTAGTACACGTTTTAGTTCCTGTTTTCAAAGGTTTCTGTTTTATTTAGTCTTAGTCTTCGAGCTCATCATTAAATAATTTTCATCATAGATTTCATTACCAAAATAAACACTGTCCACTGACCTCAGACCTGCTGCACCTCCCTCCCCCTATCCTCCTCCTGAATGACAGCATGTTGTCCTCTGTCAAATGGGACTTTTGATGTGGAGGTTAGAGTTCAAGCTGAGGTAATACTTTATGTAAGTGTGTTCCCTGTACACTGTAGTCTTTATGTCTGACCAAGACTGTGGCTGAAAAACACTTGAGTTAACAACCTTGAGTTAAGATTGTTTTTTGCCAACAAACCTGATAAGTAAAAGGTAATGCATGACAAAGAAAATTTGAAGAATAGCAATTCTACCAAAGCATATGTTTAGTACAGCTGCCTAACTATAAAAGCCTCAGTCTAGTTTGCTTTGGAAAGCTTTTAATGTGAAACAGCAGAAGTTCACTTTGCACTAGCTATTACCACAGTTCAAATATATCCAGTACAACCCTGAGAGCAATTAGTAAACACTAAATAATATGTCTATGTGACACTCCATGTCACTCCTGAGCCCATCAGACCATTACTCAACAGACTATAAAGATTCCACTCTATGCCCCAGATACCAGCCCGAATGTCCATTTAACCTCCCTTTTAAGGTTTTTCCCTGCTTATCATTTTATTGTGTTGCAAGTTGTATATTTGATACTAAAATAACTCATGTAAATGCAACAAAACGCAAACATGGCTGTCTATGAACTAAACTGAAACTGGTGTTTGGCTGTCATAACAAATTACATTGGTATGAATGAGGCTTTGACGAGGTTGGACTTCTCTGATCACAGCAGGACAGTACATCACAAGGTATCATAGTGTACTGACGTGTGGTTGACCATTTACAAAACAAAAGAAGTTGGGATGTGAGGGGATGTAATGTTGTGCCCACAGGCATCTGTTCTGATCAACTAACTGCACACATGGTTGATCTGCTGCTGATTGATCAACAATAACCTGCATGCAGGGTGTTACATGTTTTACCTTTGAGTTACTTTGGGTTTTCTGAGTATGTCTTCTGTCATATGATTAATTCCCTGTGGGTATACTTATTATCAAAGTCTACCAATACCTGTACCGTTGAAGAGGATCTGTGTTTCCGCGTGGTAGTGGTGGACATCATGGTTGTAGTCTCAATGAAGGTTGTGGACATCTCTGGAGACATGGCTGTGGTCCTGGCTGAGCCTGCCACACTGGGCACGTCACCTACCAACCTCACACTGCCGTTAATCTTGATGTTAGGGTTGCCATCAGCAGCCATGTTCAACACCTTCAGGCCATTATAGTAAAGGCCAGACAGCTGACCCTGAAAGGGCCGCCCACGATCACTACCGCCAATTGCCACTGTTGCTTGAGTGTTGAAAATTGTCAGCTGCCGTCCTACAGGAGACATTCAGATGTATGATGTTTCAACAGAAAGTAATTTAAAACAAAACTAAGGGCCTTATTTTCATGGTGGAGCAACAACCAGAACAAGCAATGCTTCAGCAGTTGAAATTCTCTTTGCTGATGCGTCGCACTTTAATGGCCAGTCCAAGGAAGGTGATTTGAGGGAAGTTGAAATTACTGATTCAACTTCTCTTGGATAAATATGACCTGGATGACTCAGAGTCTTCACAAACACCCTTAGTGATCAGTGCACGGAGTGCAAGGAATGGCTCAAACAGGAGGTTAGTTCAAGTGAGGCAGTGAGTTGTTGGTATTTTGGTGGAAACTGGGTCTTATAGTAGTCTCTCTCTGTTCCAGCTTCACTTTGCTGCCAATTTGGTCATTTTATCAACAAGATCAAACTAAATGACGGAATAATGCTAAACATTTTTAAAAATAATTTCAGTTAAACAATCAGTAGGTGTATTCAAATACACATACAAAATAATATTTAGTACACATTGATCTATAAATGCATACAGACAATTCTTCATGTCTGTTTAAATATCTGCAGCCATCTGAAGGTGGCAAGATGATCTGAGAGATGTCAGAGTGCAGACATGTTCACTGTTTTACCTTGATTATTTCACCAGCAAAAGATCACCTGAGGCCTGAGGCCTGCACTACGAAGCAAGTTTAACATACCCATGATAACTTTTAGTTATCTGGTTTATCTGAACCTAACATTGACCATCCTGGATAACCTAAAGCAGGTTATCGACTGGCTCAGTTAACTCTGGGTTTGACCTGTATGACTACCAGTTCATGTGAAAGAGGCAGATTTTTTTTATTTTTTAAGAAACATCATCAGAACCATGAATAAAGTACTTATTATGATATGAGAAGACACACTGATACATGCAAGTAAATTCAGTTATAGTGACATCATTCAACAAGCTTAGGAGTTCACCGTAAGTTACCGTTGTGATTTACCTCAGTATTAAGTGACCTACCGTCAGAAGACTGAAAACCCAGAAGTTACTTGGATAACATTACATCCTGCTTCGTAGTACGGACGTCAGATCAGTAAGAACTCATTATTGTTGCAGTTGTCACATGTAGGAAACAACAGAGGCTCATCAGTCCTGTGTATCATTGAACTTTCTTTCAAACTTGACATGAATGTGATGATGAATTCCAACATGAGAATTATGACTGAAACAGCATCAGATTGATGTAATCATATAAACAACTATTAACTATTTCTATTGTCTTGTACTAACAGTTAATAGTTAAGTCGTTAGTAAAAGTTATAAACCAGCTGCTTGTGTTGATATGCTGGAAGCATCTTACCATTTGTTGAGTCACAGTTGTCATATTTCACTGTGACTGACTCAGCTGTTGTAGACCTGTGTGTATTTATTCATCACCACACACATTAATGGACATACACAAACACACATTGTGTTCCCAAGACCTCACACTTTGTTCTGGTTGTTGCACTTACATAATTAAAATAGGGCCCTCAGTGGCTATAAGAATATGTATTACATTTCATAATGTTGAGATTTCTTCTTAACTCATTACTTACTTAACTCATTCATTCAGTCATAGTAATTATATAGTAAATTATTTGATAGTTAATTGGTTCATTTATTGACACTTATTTAGTGCAGTGTGTTACTGCATTAATGTGGGATATTCTGGGTTGAAGTGAGTATCACAGAAAACACTAATTAAAATTCTTACTTGTTTTTTTGAAACTCTAAAATCACACAATTCATTTAATCCTTGAACAGAGACAATGAGCTTCTCATTGTAGAAGTGCAGATGAGATGTCATATATATATATATATATATATATATACATATATTTATATCAGTATAGTGAAAACACATATGAGCAGGAACAGAAATATGTTGCTTTGAAATTACCTTTCTCTTGTAGCCACTCTTCTACTGGTCTGGCGTATTTGAAAGGAATTTTCTTATTGGCCATTTGATAGCGTTCAATGTCGCTGTTCCCTTCAAAGTTTAAGAAGACATTTATAAAGACATTTATTCATCATCAGCATCTAGTCACATTTCCCCCAACATTTACAATATATTTAAAGCAGTTTATCTGGAGATTACATTTTTATTAAACCTGTTTTTGTTACAACTTAACTTAGACTCATAATATTTGGTCTTTGCACACAAACAAACAAAACAGACAAAATTATATATGGGAGAGGGGGGACAATAATAAAATATCTGGGTGAAAAAGGATTTAAAGAAGGGGCTCTGGCATGTTATCACCAGCAGCTCATCTGTGTATTTACCCTTTTTGATCAATGAAGAAGAAATAGGAAGTTATTTTAATGTGATGTCACCTCTGAGTGGCATAACAAATCTACAGATGCCATAAAATGGGTGGAGCAGTTATACTGAGCAAAACAAATATATTAAAGCTGCAAGTGGCAACTCGCAGGTCCTGACCCTTCACTGAACAAAAAGAAGCAGCTGAATCAGCCAAAATTAAACCTGTGAGCAGCAATGAGCAGGTTTAAGACAAAGACAAAGCCGAGCAGGGTCAGTTCAGGTAGTTCAACACTGTTTCTGGAGTGAGACCAAGCCCATCTGAAGAGCTTCAGTGATTGATTTCACTCAAAGCTCCACCACTTGATTCAAATGATGCGTTGGCAACAAGTGGCAACAAGTGGCAGCAAGTCAGGTGCATGTGACTTCATTCATGAGACTGTTGAGAGAGTACAGAACCAGCACCCTGATGAATTCATTGCAATATCAGGGGATTTTAACCATGTCACTCTCACCTCTCACCTGACTGGCTTCATTCAGTATGTTGACTGTCCCACAAGGCAAAATAGGACACTGGATCTGTTGTATGCAAACATCAAGGAGGCCTACACTGCTTCAGCTCTACCACCACTTGGAAGATCAGATCATAATCTGGTTTTTCTTCAGCCTTCCTACAAGCCCTGTGTGCTGAGGCAGGCTGCAACCACCCGCTCATTCAGGACCTGGACCCCGGAGGCCAGTGAGTGCCTAAAACATTGTTTTGAGTGCACAGATTGGAATGTACTGTTGGAGTCATAGGAAAATGATAACAGCAATGACTCTGACCTTGATAGAATCCTTGAATGTACCACGGAATATATTAACTTCTGTATGGACACTGTAATACCAGCAAGGACTGTACACTGCTTTCCAAACAACAAACCCTGGATCACCAGTAACATCAAGACCCTCCTCAAGCAGAAAAAGGAGGCCTTCAGGGATGGAGACAGGGAGAAGCTCAGGTGTGTGCAGCATGAGCTGAAGAAGAGATTTAAGCAGGTGAAGGAGGACTACAAAAAGAAAGTAGAGAGGAAGCTGAAGCACAACAACACCAGAGAGGTGTGGAAGGGGATGAGGACCATCACTGGCTATAAAGAGAAGAACAGCCAGGCAACATCGGGTGATGTGGACAAGGCCAATGAGTTCAGTGAGTTCAACCTGTTCTACAACAGGTTTGACACAGCCTCACCTGTTCTCTCTCCCACTGCTTCAGATGCAGCTTCTCCTACAGCATCTCCTCCACACCCTGACACTGCAGCTGCAACTCCCTCCACACTGGGGTCAAGTCTCCTGTCCTTTACAGCGGAGGAGGTGAGGGCAGAGCTCAAGAGGCTACGTCCTGAAAAGGTAACAGGCCTGGATGGTGTTTGTCCGAGGCTGTTAAAGGACTGTGCAGCCCATCTGGCTGAGCCTCTAAAGAGGATCTTCTACTTAAGTCTACAAACAGGGAGGGTCCCGGTCCTGTAGAAAACATCATGTCTTGTTCTGGTACCTAAAGTAGGGCGACCGGCTGAGATAAATGACTACAGACCGGTGGCCCTCACATCAAACATCATGAAGACCCTGGAGCGGCTGCTTCTCCACTTTCTGAGGCCACAGGTTGAACATGCACTAGACCCCCTACAGTTCACCTACAAAGAACATACTGGAGTGGATGATGCCGTCCTTTACATGCTCTACCGGGCCCATTCTTATATGGATGAGCCAGGTGGTTACATGAGGATTATGTTCTTTGATTTTTCAAGTGCATTTAACATCATCCAACTCCCCATTCTTAAAGACAAGTTGGAAGGGATGGGGGTGGATCCCTGCTTCACGTCCTGGATTGTGGATTACCTGACAAGACGACCACAGTACGTCAGGCTGGGTAACTGTGTCTCAGGGACAGTGATGAGCAGCACTGGGGCTCCACAGGGGACTGTTCTGGCTCCGTTCCTGTTCACCCTGTATACGGCAGACTTTAAATACAACTCTGAGTCCTGCCACATCCAGAAAGACACGGAAGACACAGCTATCGTGGTGTGTATCAGGAATGGGCAGGAAGAGGAGTACAGGGATCTGACGATGGCCTTCAATGAATGGAGCGCAAAGAACTGCCTCCTTCTGAACACCTCCAAGATCAAGGAGATGGTCATGGACACTGTGTGTGGACCTGGACAGTAAACTAGACTGGTCCCTGAACACAGATGCCATCTACCAGAAGGTGCAGAGCCGGCTCTTTTTCCTCAGGAGGCTCAGGTCCTTTGACGTCTGCAGTGAAATGCTGCACATTTTATCAGTCAGTGGTGGCTAGTGTACTCTTTTATGCTGCATGTCAGACACGAACACAAAGAGACTGGATAAGCTGGTAAAAAAGGCTGGGTCTCTGCTTGGCAGAAGTCTGGACTCACTCAGGACTATTGTGGAGAGACGTATGCAATGTAAGATGGAGGCCATCTATCATTTGTCCTCCCTTCATCAAATGTGAGCAAAACTCTATGGCTGATTCAGCTCCTTCTTTCTATTCAGGACAAAGGTCTTAGAACCTCCAAATTGTACCTTGTAGCTATAATTGTCATTCTTATTATTTGCATTCTGCAGTGGCTCAAATGAATATTTCAATCAATCATAAATCATGGAAATGTCTCCTCGCCATGATTGGGAAGAGACCTCCCAAAGCATTTTTAGCCAGACTCATAGGGGCCACCACAAATGTGTATCTGAAAAAAACTGCTGGACAGAATTTTACCAGAATTGCTGTGCATGTTCTTGGGGCCAGTGTATGTATTATTGAAATCTAAAGTTCCATATTGATTGGTGCAAGTGGGAGTTGCCTATCACATATTTCCTCATAAGTCTTTAAGCAATCCTGACTAAATTCACTGGGGACATCCTGAACAAATACACCAAGTTGAATTCACTCATTAAACAACATTAAACTACCTGAATTCACTTTGCTCTGCATTCACAAGCATTAATCCTGCTGGTTGCTGCTCATTTTGGTTTTTTCGGGTTAGAACCCGCCTGATTGCATTATTATTTTAAAATTATATCTTGGTGCACACCAGCTTATGCTGCCTTTGATCAGGTTACGCAGATCTGCACGTTTCAGTAAAATTCTGAAAAAAAGAATGAGCCCTGAGGATAACTAAAACGTTGTAAATATGATAAAAACAAACAAAAATCTTTCGAGATAGCATTTACTCCTGTACAGATACACATTGGATTATCAGTTAAATCTGGGCTTTGATTATTGTAATATGGTAGAGACCTAAGAGAACATGGCCCTACACAATACACATCACGTAAGGGTATAGCTGATTATTTACGTCACTGGACAGGATGTGCACTTATAGAACTTATATATTCGACCTTCACAGAGGGACAAGGATCTTCAATGGGGATTCTCCTCAGTAAACATAGTGGACGTGTAAATCTATCAATGATTGCTTACAGCTCATACATACTGGTCATCACCAAAGTTGAACCTGGCTCTTTTGCTGCAATGCAATGTCATCCACTACTTTCCTTGTAGTTGATTTTGTAATATGAATGTGTAATTCTACTGTTCATTCCAGTATCATTGACACAGAGGATCTGTTGCTGATTGTGCTAACTGTTGTGTAATATAATGTCTAAGACCATTATTAACTAATGTGCAGTGTTTTGGTGTCTGATAAACATTCATACTCATGGATAAATTACTCTAGTTATTAGCAGGGGTGGACAGTAACAAAGTACCTTTACTCGAGTACTGTACTCAAGTATATTTTTCAGTATCTGTACTTTACCTGAGTATTTTTTTAGTTTTATAAACTTCTGACTTTTACTCCTCTACACTTAAGGACAAATATTGTACCACTGACTCCACATTACTATGAAGGGCTCTTACTTTGAAGCAGAGCTTTTAGTCAGTTGAATTAACTTTCTTTTATTTTGAAAATGTGATAGACCATACTCATCACAGGAGAAAAACCAATCACAGCCAACTCCTTTACTGTCAGTCATGTTTGGACCTGTCAGTGTCCTAACGATGGCGATGTTAGACAAAGATGAGGCAGAGGATGCTTCAACAGAGCACCATTTGCTGTGCTTACCATGACAAGACTTCATCACTGACTAAAAAATATATGAAAACAATGGCTCCTTTTGTTGATTCGATTGTGTTTTACAATTGTGTCCACTAACACATCTACAGTCTTTGTAGCATATCCTACAAGTCTTTTTGTTTTGTTTTTTTTATTAAACAGGTTCTACAGTCAGTCAGTCAGTCAGTCAGTCAGTCAGTCAGTCATTAAGTAGGTTGTTTCAGCTTCAGTAGCTTCTATAAATACACAGTGGAACAATACAATATTTTGAATACTCCAGTACTTTAAGTCCAGTAAAAACTTAACGTAACAACTTTCACCTGTAATATTTGACCAGGAGGATCTATACTCTGACTCCAGTAATAGAGCTGTGAACTTTGTCTCCTCTGGTAGTTAGTGCCATTTTAAATTTAACTAGTAACTCTGTTAGGTGAGGTTTTGTCAGTGGGTTCATGCAGTCTGTTCTAAAGGGCTGTTTTCCTAAGTTTAAGAAAGTTAGTTTAGTTTAGTTGTGTAGTTGTGTAAATGCATATTCAGTTGACACTCACTAAATAAATGATAGATAAATGAATGAATGGGGTGAGCCAAATATTAGAAACACTTCTTGCTGTAACACAATACAATTCAACAGCAGCACACACTGCAGCCTCCAAAATTAGCCTTTAAGTTGCTTCATCATCTTTCTAACATGTTTTAACTAAAGTAAGAAATCTGAACATTACAAAAATTTCAATGGTAGAATTTATCACAGGTACAATACAACAAGTATTAGACTGCATTCATTTTAGCTAGAGCCTCAAATTCCAATAGAGTCATGGGAAAAAGACCTCAACATCTTCACTGAACCACTTTTGGAGTAATACAATCTAAGATCATTCACAGAACACACATTACATAACATAAGTGGCACATAATGGGATGAAACGGATCAGACACTCATTGTACACTCAACACAAATGACGACTACCTCCATGCACACAAATACAAGATTTCCGGGAAGAAGTAACCTCCACACCTTCTCTACGCCCATCATCCCCTTCCTGATGTGGATACACTCAACACATGCTCAGAACAAATCATAACACCCCTACCTATAGGTAACCCTAACCATGAAAACAATATTATTGAACTGCAAAAAGAGAAAGAAGATCAACATCTCTCATTAGCTAGATCTTCTAACACAGTTTTCAATGGAGAAGCAATCAGCATTACATAAAAACCAACGTGAACAATTAAAAAAACATACTCTCTGCTCCAGTCAGCTGTCAGTGAGTACAGAAACTACTAGAAAAGTCTAATAGGGAACATGCTCAGAACTGCAGAGGCCAATGTAACTTTGACTTAACAGGAAAATTAAGAAGGTAAAAAGAAAAGAGACGTTAGCAGTTATCATTATGAAATTTCAGTTTATTTTCCACAGCAGTACTTAAGAGTAGACTAAAGCCTGGTTTTGAATATCGTTGTTAGTCTAAGTCCACTCTGGCCTAGTACCCCAGCAATAGGTGTTATGCATATTGTGCCTACTCTAAATACATGCCCATTTCCAGGACTTCATCTATTTAGTCTGACACTACAAATGTATGTATTTTTGGCAGATAAACATTTTTTATTGCAACATCTTAATTTTGACCCTTTCTGTTTTTCTTTCAGCCACCAACAAATGACAGAAGAAAAAGACATTACAGCAAAGTTGCACTTTTCATTTATAGTATCATAATATCCACTGCACCTCCATCACTCTTGTTCTGATAATGTCTTCTTATTGGGCTAAAAGATTTAAAGTCAGCAGTCAGGACACAGAGCAGGATATCCTTATTGAAAATAATTTAACCACTGTGCAAACCTTCACTCTTCTGAGGACAAATACACCTCACAACCTCTTCTAATGTTTGAAGATGCTTTATTAACTTCATCTGACTTCTCCCTGTACAGACCACTAATCATCAATGTCCAAAACCTGTTCTTTTGAAAAGTGAAGCTGAGGCTGACATCTAAATCTCACAATGAAACTGTGAAACTGACTTTGATGAGCCTAATGAAGATTTATTCAGTCTTTATATCCAGTCTTTCTGAGTAACTACAACAACTAAGGGACCCCGCAAAGATGACCACAGATAGTAATGTATGAGTGAAGAGTTGAAGGCTGGGTTTAGTAACAAGAAATGAAAGGGCTGCCAAGGTATGATGCATGGCCTAGTAAAAATCATCAGTTGTTTACACTAAATGTGTTCAGACAGATCTTTACAAACAGATCTCCCAGATGATGATCTGATTCTCCATAGTTACTGACTGAATCATTGGACTTGGTAACTAGTAGCTAATCCAAGTCTCAAGTCTTTGAGCTAGAATCTAAGTCAAGTCTCAAGTCTCAAGTCTCTGACGGGCAAGTCCAAGTCATGTCTCCAGTCTGGCTGCAGAACATCTTGGTTTTCATGTTAACGGCTTAGAGTGGACACACTGGCTGTGTCACGTGACCTACAGATTCACTGTCTCGTCCAGCAAAAGCAGACAGAGAAAAGTCCTGTTGATGTCATGGTGACATCATAGCAGCAACATCACATAAAACAAGATCCCATTTCAATTTCTATGTCTAGGCTGAATCTGAATATGATACAGACATGACAAAATATAAATACATTTTTTAACCATTGTAGTAGCTGCATGTGGCGACAGACACATTTTAGTGATGTTTTCTGTCAAAATAAATAAGAAATTAATTTATAATTAAAAGAAATCCAACATTCCAGTAACCTGTAAACTCTATGTAGAGAGTTAGAGCTGCAACAGCAGAGACGTGTGTGAACACACATATGATTCTCTGCAGCAGGTCAGCGATGTCAGTGGCTACGTTCACACAACTCAGGCAGAGTGTTCCCGGCATCAGGAATTTGAAGCATACACTGCATTATCACCACTACTTTACCTGTAAAGTTACATATGATAATAAGCAAGGGAATGACACTCAGCTAGTCAGACATTTCCTTAATGTTAATGCAGAGACTTTTCACTTGGACTGGTCCACCAAAACCCAACAACAGAAAAATCTCACTTTTTACTTTGGTTTATCACTCTTTGTACCTTTGTACGTTGTATGACCTAGCTTTATATGACTTAGGATGTAAATCTGTCCTCACATGTATGCTCCTTATCTGGTGCTGCCTGGTACGAACTAAGGAATTGCTTCTCCTTGACCACACAGCTACACACACACACATCCTAACCCTGCCTCCTTCATTACTCTCTCTATAAAATTCATGTACACTCTTTGTTTGACATCAGTCTGCAGTTAGACTCTGTTGTGACTGTACACTGATGCTTTGCAAAGCTCTTATTAAGATACACAAAGACAACTTGATCATTTTGTCAACTTTTATTTTCAGATTTCCATCACACACGTTAAATAAAAATGGCAACAGTGACTTGTTGCTTGAAAATAGTGAGCCCACATGTATCTGTACTGTTCAGCCTCATATTTCATTAGTTACTGAGCTTTCTTTGTTTTCTCCGTCATCCAGCATTTGTACATTCTGTTTCTTCACATGTTTTTATAAATTATAATTTAAATTTATTATAATTCATGCTATCAGATTGTTCTGCACATTGGATATTAAAATCGAGATTTCTGGTTTGTATCTTCTTTAGGACCTTAGCATTGCAGGTAGTTACAAACATTTATAACTGATAAAAGGGAGTCTTATTGTAAAGCGTAAAAACCCATTATATCTATTTATTAATCAGTTAAAGTAAGGCTTTTTATACAGTTATAAAGAGGTAGTAACTTATTAGTAAGATTAATGATAGTAGGCATTAACTTGAATCTGCCAAATAGTGGAGTCTGCATCAATACATGAAAACTGTGTTACTAACTTGTTTAAAATTGTTTATTTTGTGATTTATGAAGTGTTAACACAATTTAAGTTACCTAATTACAAACCATGTTATGAATCCTTTATAAAGGTAGTTCTTATTGCAAGAGTAGTACCCATTATCCTGCTAATATTAACTCTCTGCTCTACTCTTGGCTTTTGCCACGTTGGACTGAACAAATGAATTTTTGACAGCCACACTTGCTCCCGCCTCTCTCCACCCCAACAACCAGCCCGGCACCTGGGAATCTTTGTGCCTCTATACAACACGCATGCCAGACATACACAGACTTCATGGGAAAAAAATTATAGAGTTATAGTAAATAATACTGATTAAAGTTTAACAGGTTTACCTCCCTTTTTGTGACAAATTACAGACATGGGTGAACACATAACCTCCTTGGCAGAGGTAATAAAATTAAGATTGTTAACAAGTCCATAATCTCAAGCCACGTCTGAAGTTCTACTGAGGTATGAGAAGTCTCAAATGCAGTCTCAAGTCATCTGTGTGTGCAATTTAAGACTGAGTCCGAGTCACAAACTCCATTCCCCATCTCTGGTATGTTGGAATATTTCTAATATGACTGACACTGAACAATGGGGAACAAAGGTAAAGTGAACAAGATGGATCATGGTACTGATGAATTGCATGTGTACAGTATATAATTAATATGCACCTGCCCACATATGGCGAGGGCAACAGTCTTGTCACAGAGGCTGGTTTACCTCAATCCCTGAGAGCTGCTGCACAGTGTTTGCAGGCTGCTGGTGTTACTTTGACGAGATTTCAGAGCAGTGTGTTGGAAGGACGTTGGCAGCCTGTGGGATGGACGAACAACCACCAGAGCTGAAGTGATAGAAGCCAGAGCAGAATGTGGCTGACTGCTCAGCATTCATGCAGTCAAGCTTTGGCTGATGTTGGAGATTCTAAACTAACAGACCAGACCTGGATCCGTGTTTGCAACCAATATACCAATGGGCAATATGAGAGCTTTGACTCTAGGGAGTCTATTTTAACAGTCCAAAGCGATGATCAGTAAGGACGTCGCTGCCAGTGCTTCAGAGCGTGTCCATGTCACTTTTGCTATCTTTTAACACTAGAGTGTAGGTTTCAAAAGGTCGTATTTAGTCTCTTCATTTTATTCATGGGAGTGCTTTTGCATAAACATCCAATAAACCAATCACCAGTGCCAATCTCCCTTCCCTTTGAAAGCACCTTGATGGATTGTTATTATAATGGTGCAGTGTTTCACACAGAGTTAGATTATATTTAGATTGATCACATATTGTGACTGACCATTGTACCCAGTCCTGACCAGTGGAGACAGTCCTGACCAGTGAGACCAATCCTGGAACAGGCTGTTCTAGTGCTTGTGCGTCCGCCTACCGTTACTCATGCATTCGCTTTCCACTGTTTCAAGATAGGCAATGCCCACAAACAGTTTTTTTCTGTCTTTGTCTTCTGGAGTGGTAGATCCCTGCTGTATTTGTCTTGCTGAGACTGAAAGGGGCCAGGCAGGTATGTCGGAGGCATCAAGCTACCTCCTCTGAAGAGCTACATAGTAGGATGTCACAAGCATCCCGCAGACAGCTCCATGCCCATTAAGGCTCCTAAAGCATCTCAACAAACTGAACATCTCAACAAACTGATCACAAGGGTGAAAATGAAAGACTAGGGGCCTAAATCAAGAAGCCTATCAATAAGGAAAGGAG
>NW_019174404.1:24365213-24365355 GCF_002260705.1 Seriola dumerili
GTTTTTATAAATTATAATTTAAATTTATTATAATTATGAAGTGTTAACAACCAAATTAATGACCTAATTACAAACCATTTATGAATCCTTTATAAAGGTAGTCTTATTGCAAAGTAGTACCCATTATCCTGCTAAATTAACT